>NW_009610506.1:58258-85421 GCF_000690535.1 Cariama cristata
GGGGGGGCGGTGGGGGTGTGAAGTACCTTCATTAGTCACTGATAGGATAAGTTGTATTTACAAAGACTGCATTAGTCATCCACTGGTTTTGCTCCAGAGGGAGCAGAGGAGGGCTCTGTCTTCCTGGATTCCATGGGAGACAAGGCCTCTGTGCCCGAAAGTGCAGCCACTGCACACTTCATTCCAGAAAGCGCTCATGACGGCAGGAGGTCCCCGCATCTCTCCACCCAGGTGTTGCCTTCTGCTCTCTGACAGACACCGACTAGGAAGACTCAGGTGGAAAACAGATCATTCCGATTAGTATTGGCCTACACCGCCTCTCAGGGCTCGGTCTATTAAACACACATCAAAACAGCACCGCCAGCTCTGGTGGGGGGAAGATGCAGGAAAATACTGAGGCTGCAGCTTCTCTAGTAGCTGTCACTGCTCACATGAAAGTTCATCCACAAAGGAAGATAAGAGTGCAAAGCAAGCAATTCAGAGGTATTGCAAAGACAGACGCTCCTCTTTTTCTCCCTAAAGTTGCAGTGTGCTGTGGAAAACCTGAAACACACAGACCCTACCTTAGCCAGGGCAGTTTGAAGCGTCTGGACTGCAGTGTACTTCTGCACAGCTTCTGTGCATGCCCCAGCTCTCTGAGCGCACCTCATCCCAGCAGCCAGACAGGAATTGTCTCTTCCCGCACACCTCCTCCCCGTGTGCTGGCTTTGGCCATCGGGAAAGGCTGCAGCAAGCAGGACCTGCCGCTCGGTATGGAGGGAGCACAGAGGAAATACAATGGCTGTGCTTCCATCAGCACCTGCAGAGAGGCTCACATGCTAGGGAGCTGGAGGGTCTGGCAGGCTGGGGAATGCAAGGCTTGTCACAGAATAAATATGCTGTCCCTTCAAATGCTGAGCTGTTATCAACTCTTCAAGAGCTTCTGAGCTGCAGGGAATCTGCCTCCAGTTCATCTGAGAAATTCTGGGAAGTTCTCGAACCCCTGAGAAGAGGGCTGCCAGCTTAGTGCATGTTTTACTACTGCTGTCCTACAAATCTATTCGTTCATGTTAAAAAACAAAACAAAACAAAAATCAAACCATCAAACCTGCAACCACACTCACGTCTGCCCTGCTAACAACGATTTTGCTGCCTCCTCCCCCCTTCCCAGCCACTCATTCATCTTCACACAAAATAGCAAAGGGATTACGCAGATGTTGTTTTGCTATCCTGACCTTCTTAACCTATGTCCACGTGCCATCAGTGATGTTGCGCATTCACCGTCCCATCATCCATACGTCAGGGGCTAACTCCCTTCTGGCTGCAGCCTCATTCAGAAGCTGGGCGGTAATTCTCATCTCCTGCTACACAGCTTCACAGGAGCAGAGACAGAAACTACTACTCCCCCTGCGCAAGTGGGAAGCAAGGTCCAGAGCAAATATGCTAGTTGTAAACCACAACTGAAAAGGAGAAGGACAACACAGGCAGCATACACAGAGTTGTATCCCACTGAGGGGCAGCTGGAGCACTGGAAAATTGAATGCTCAGAGAGGAGGTCCATAGTGGGGACAGTGCAGAGCATCTGTGGATGCGTGCCTAGGGAAGAAATAAAGGGGAGAGGGTACTGCACCATGAGGGACAGCATTTCACTCCAGCATCCAGCAGAAGCAGCACCTCAAATGAAGCTGAGGCTACTGCAAAGGAACCACAGAAGGTGACTGGGCCATCAGTTTGCATCTAAACTGTTTTCTATTCCTGGGTGAAAGTCTCTGTCTAATCCAGAAATAGAGGCTGCACAAGTCCTGCAGAACAGGTCAGCAAGGTTTTTCACAGTCATCACTTGACCACACTATGGACACAGGGAAGTTGCATCCCATCCAGCGAGGATAAACTACCTTCACTGTCCAACACCTAGTTTCAGAGAGCCCAAGAAGAGATGCTAAGGGCAGCCTAGAATAAAATCCATGGTGACGTCCAGAGCAAGGCAACAAACACCCTTATGATTCAGAACAATAGCTCAATAGATCTACAGCTGTGGAGGTTCCAGGTGAACAGGAGGAAAGACTCTTCAACTTGCTAGGCAAACTGGAGGAAGCACATAGCAGACACAGGACCAGGTGGCAGCGGAATGTCTCTGGCAGGGATGAGAGGATAACTTCTGCATGGCTATCACTGCAATGATCACAGCCAGCATCGTTGGTCAGCCTTGTGTCAGGACCCAAGCACCAGCAAAATGTAGCTGTCAACATCTGTCCACTATCACCCAAAACACACAGAGAAGCAGCAGGTATCTGTTATTTTGATTCCAAGATTCAGACCAAAGGTGGTCTTGAGCTCAGCCCTGCTGTCCTCACAGTTCTCCTCTGTCTTCTGCAGCACTCCAGGCATCTGCCCTGAGGAGCTACAGGGCTGACACATGCACAGGGAAGAGCAGAGTCACCTTCCCAAGAACAATTTTCTCTGGAGCTTTGAGAAAAAAAACAAAACAAAACAAACCCAAAAAACAAAGAAACAAAAAAAGAATCAAGGCCTCTTCAAACCAAAATCCCCCAGACAAACCACAACTCAGCTGCTGGGACTTACAAACCAACATAGCTAACAGCTCCCAGAGTTTGCCAGGGTGTGTAACTGTGGTTAGGAATACATCTGCCACAGCTGTATTTCCATTCCTTTGGCAGGAAAGGTGTGTGGAGGAGCAAAGCAAAGCATGCTGCAGCACACATGGGTTACTGGGCTTTTTGGCCACTTTCCTAGTTTTTAGATCCCATTTTCACATTTTAGAAGCCATGAAAGTCACGGTAATTCCCCATGCACACCACAGCTACAGTACTAACTTTCTTGACCTCCAGGGCATTAAAACCACCAGCATCCCTAACACACCATAGTTAGCACAGACACAGGCTTTCAAAACCCCAGGCCTTCCACTGCCCTCTCTTTGCTGCTCTGCCCTGAACCCAGATGGATGGCTCTCACCAGCATCTTCCATCCACCTGCCTCCTCACCTTGACTAAGAGAGGGGACAGAAATCACCCTTCCCTAGGATCTGATGATGACACATCCAGCAATGCAGTCAAGCTGTTGCCTATAAGGACTCAATTGGTCACACAGGTTTTTCTCCATAGGGTTAGGGGCTGGAAAAGTTCCAGGAGGCTGGGCTTTAGTGAACAAGACCCTGTGCAAGGGGATACCATAAGCAGCTGTTCTCTGGGAAGCCAAGACCTTCACTTTAAAAGTGCAGCAGCAGAGTGAGAGCTGGAGTAAAACTGGCACAATAAGTAAACTGCATAACAATTTCCTCTGGAGCTAGCACTCACAAGCAGCAGACAGACACCCAGCTTCTGATATTGTTCCTGCTGGGCACCTTCTGTCCTTGTAAAAGAGCCTCAAAGCTTTATGGAGACGTCTACTCTGCAATCAAAGGTTTAATTGCAGCATGAATAGACATATCCACATTAGCACTATACTCCCTAGCAGGAGTAGTAATAGTGGGATTCGTGGACTTAAACACAAATTGTACAGGCCTGCTGGGGACCTACATATGTGCCTAAGTTGCTAGCCCACACTGAAATCCGCATCACTGTGACTTCAATGCTATTATCTCTGCACTACGGAGGATAAAGTTAGTGAAGTATGTCCTTCACGCTGCAATCACACCTTCTGCTATACTGCCAGCAGAGAGACCAAGCTCAGATACTCAGTACTTGTATATAGACTAGGAGAAGTGGGACAAGAGGAACGGAGAAAAAGAGGGGGAAAATACAGCACACGGTGAGAGATTTCTAATTATGCTTTGTTTGTCCAGTCCTGCGCATCTTCTCCACTCGAACACTGAACTCATCCGGAGATAAGTTCTACAGTAGCAGTAATAATAATAAAATAATAGAAAGGCACATCAAAAGGGAGAGACACATGAAGAGCAGCTCTAGGAACTCACAGCACATGTGGGTGAAGTGATTACACTTCATATCTCACAACTCCACTGCCCACAGCCAGTTCCATTTTCAGTGCAATGAGCAAGCAGCATCAACCTCCAGCTCAATGGGTGCAGAGATTTACAAATACACAGTAGTCCCCGTTACAGTGGTCTCTGAGCACAAGCTACGGGCATTCACAGGTGCCCTCCTCTCCCACACTAGCTCTGCATTTCAAAACTAGCACTACAGGGGAGAAAACAAACAGGAGTCAGCTTTGCGTAAGTTTTAGAGCCTCCAGAGAAGATCCAGGTAAGTTCAGTCACACACAAGACTAACTTGTTCCCACAGGGCTGGTCCCCCACCTCAGCATGCTGGCAGCACTACCTCCACATTCAAAACTGTGGTCACCCCCTTCAGATACCTTTTTACATCACATCACCCAGCAGATGGGACAATACTGGTAGTTACTTTGTTCCACTTATGCCTCAACTCTCACTTGAGCATGCTATCCCTAGGTTGAGGTAATGTTATCCCAGATCCAACAGCCAGAAGTGCTTTCAAATTGTACCAGAGAAGAGATTGCCAAGAAAAACAGGAGACCTCAAACACCCAGGACTTCATCCTTTCCCCTCCAAATGCCAGACATCAGAAAGAAAAGATGTTTTCAAAAGTCTGTTTCTGAATTTTGTAAAGACTGGGTGGCCTTCAAAAACATATGTGTGGGAACAAAAATAAGGGCACAGAACAGAAAAAGGCTTTTGACCAGGAAGGTCAGAAGAATGACACTAACTGAGCCACAATCAACAGGACTGAACTCCATGTGAGTTAAGCATGTGCTGCTTGTATCACCAGCACACTGCCAGGAGCTCCAGAGTCTGAGCTTTACTCACATTACGAGCTATGGCTGGCTACCTGAGGCCACTGAGCCAAGGAAACTGAGAAGCAGATCAGCCATAATCACACAGTGGTACCAGCTTTGGATGTGTGTTTTGGGACTTCTGGAAAAATGAGGTCCACAAGGGCTCAGGTGTACTGTTGTTGGAAGAAGAGCAAATCCCCACTGGTTGCTTGTCTTTCCTTCGTCTTCCACAAGCAAAACCCTCAAAATAAATACTTTAAAAAAAAAATCTACCCTGTTAACTAAAGTAAAGAACAGCTGAACATACTCCTTTCTTCCTTTAAAATTCACATGGTGTAAATCTGCGCAAAAGACTCTCTGAAGTTGGAGACACACATGCTAACAGAAAAAGTACAGAAAATGAAGAGCTGCAAACCTGGGATCTGCAAACTAGTTTATTTGGCAGGATCAGAGGTAGCTGGGAAAGAGGGCAGGAAAAGGAAGGGACAGAAGAAAACACCTTATTCAGTCTGCACCATCACCAGCCCATTACTGGGCAAAGAAGCACTCACCAGTACTCCCATATCCACTACCTTGCCATGTCAGGAAAGCAAGTAAAAAAGGAAGACTAAGAATAAATGACACAAACCGTTATTACAGTCCTGCAATGTAATAGAGAGACCAGAGACCTCGCCCAAGAATTCAACGGCATACTTTAAAAGCTCACCAAAAGGGACAGACTTTCTCAATTGTTACAGAAAGCTTACACAAAATAATCCTGTTACTTTGTTTCAGGACTCTTCCTGAGGGAACGGAGGGAAAGACAGTGTGGTGATGATAGGACCCGAGGAAAGAATGGATGTTCCCTGAAAAACCCCAGCAAAGGTGCCAGGATGGAAAGTAACAGCCTGCCCAGCTTGCCTTCATCGCAGACAAAGCATGCTGCCCTGCCTGCACATGCAAACCCACGTGTACGGAGGGCATTCCTCCCAGTTCCAGCGCTTAATAGTGAAAAGGTTTGAATGACATCCCACCAGGGTATGGAGCGGACATCATTCTGCCTGATGGTCCAGGAAAAACTGCATCTTGAGATGCACAAAGGCACAGAGGCAGCAGCTGAGAGGGAAGGCCTAGGGAGATTAATGTGTTTATCTCCTCGCTTAAGTCTCTTACCGGCCAATGGTTTCAGCCCGATGGCAGCAACAGGACTAAAAATAAGAACTCGGGCATTACCAGTGACTCACTGTGTGGGCAATGACACTGTGAGGGATCACAGAGAAACCCGCTCCCACTCCTGGAGCCTAGCTCTTGACTCGTAGGAAATGACTTCCCAAAGAGACAAGGGAGACACAACGTAGAGATCTCTTCATTCACGCAATCGGAAGATTGTGTGACATTTTCTTCAACCATGCAGTGGCTTTAAATAGATAATCAGAGTAGTTTCAGACCTAAATTTTTGGTTCAGTACCTGTGCGTCAGAGAGCAAAACTCAGGCTTGTATGAGAGGGGGCAAACAATGCCATCAGATCAAGTCCACACTTTCAGAACATTAAAATTCCCTGCTAAAGGCAATGCTAGCTACTGCTGGTCTTTTTTCTATCTGGATCATGTCTACCAGTAAACACATTTCACAGGCATAGTGATTCCTGCATGTTGCATTAGAAGAGTTCCTACAGCACCAGCAAAGCTAGCACCACAGGAAGACACTGCTTCGACCGAAGAACCTCCTGCTGCCTCCAAAAAGCCTGTTTACCCTTCAGATGGTATTTTAGTAATTCAGCTGTATAGCGATGCAGTGCTATCTCTGATTCCTTAGCTAAGCTACTGGAATTGAGAATTCCAGTAGTACAGCTGTATGAGCTAAAGGTCCCATCATAGCACTGATTCCCCTCACCTTCTTCCCTGAAAGGCCCCAGGTAAGATAAAGCCGGATTTTCTGGAGTATCTCGAGGAACAAAGAGATCGTTCTTCTGGCACTGCCTGTGGTGCAGATTCATCCAAGAGCAGGTACAGGAGGTCCCTTCATTGTAATGCTGGCAGTCACAGCAGCCCCATCCTTCCCCTGCCTATTTCCTAATGGCCCTGCATCCTCTTTGCTTCTGATGCTGGCGCAAGCATTTGTGCAGCAGCGCACTGAACTGGATAGCTGAACTGAGCCATCCTTAACCTGGTTCACCGTGTAACTATATAAAGAATTTGCCCTGGTGCAAGGAGAGAACAAATGGTCAGAAGAAAGGCTGCCTCTTTCAGCAGCAGCACACAGCTCACACTGGCTGCAACTGCTCATGAAGCTACGGGGTACAATTCCACTATGCTTTGCTATGATACTCCAAGAATTAGTGCTTACAAGTGGTTCATGTCAGACTGTATGATGTTGTAGTCTTCTGACTGAATTAGTCTATCCCTAATTTCCGATCCATCATGACAGACAACCATTCATCAGGGCTCCTCCAACATTCTCCCTTTGTAACTCCTGGCACTCATATAAGAGGTCATCATTTTTATAAGTACAGAATGCAAACCAATCTTTACCATGCCCTCATCACATATTGAAGAAAAACATCCAGTTTCACAGATTAAAAAAAAAGGAGAGAATAAAGCAATTTATTTGAAAATCACCAAGAGTCAGCAGTACATCCAGGACTTGTGGAACCCTAGATCCCACACCTAAAAGAAAGAAGAAAAATCCCAGTCGTGTAATACCAGGATATCGCATGAGATCTGGATTATGGCAAGGGAAATATGAAATTGCTACTGAGACAGCACTGCTTTAGAGATGGGCTGTTCAGCAGCTAGTGAAACACACTGATTTCCCAAGAAGCAATTATGCAGTTGCCTGCTTACAGTCAGAACCAAGGACCTCACCAATGAGAACAGCAGCCAGTGTCTGATACCTGTCAGGTTGTCTACTGCTCTTTAAAAGGGACAGCCAAAATCAGAGTGTACTGACTCCCAAACCTACATGTAGCTCCCATCCATTCAATATGCTGGAAAACTTGCAATGAGCAGCATCTCCTCCCGTGTCAGCAAGCATACAGAGCAATTCTCCTTCTAGCTCTAGCTGGTCAGGAAACTGGCAGGCCAGAGCACCAAAGAATTTACATGATCTGAAGTTAAAGCTCCCAGTTTGCCCTACAAGGACAGAATTGAGACCACACATCAAGAATTACTCAAGTATTAGAATGATAGGACACTTGACTCGGTGACTAAAGGACATGGAAGCTTTAAGGGGAAAATAACTTAGCCACATATCTAGAAAAGCGCATCACCAATTGCAGACAGGAGAAACTTTTACTTATTACAGCCTATACATAGCTCTGCACTTGAGGAGAAAAATCACAAAGATGGCACCAGAGGAACAAAGAAAGTGAAGACAGGTCTGGGGAAAACAGTTATCAAATTGCCATGGCAGGTATGGGAGGAAGGAGTTTCAGAAGGAAGAGTCAGGCAACACCTCTAAGGGCCAAGGCTAGCACAAAGTGCTGCACCAGCCTCACGCCGATGGCAGCCTGCCCTGTTGTGGGCTAAGATAAACCTCTTGGCCTCTCTGATCAGCAGCACAGGGAAGTCAAGATAAGCATTCAGTCCAAAGAGGGAAAACACCCAGATTACCAGGAAGAGAGGGGATTCTGAGGAGTTTGTTTCATTTATCAAACAACCAGTTTCCCCACAAGGAACCCAGGAGGACCTGGGACAGCTCATTCTGGGAAGTCAAGGGAAGAAAAGGGCAGCGTATCTCAGAAAACCAAGTATCTGCAGCTCTAAGGTCCTTTTCCAGTCTTCTCTGCCTCCAGCCAAGTTTAAACGTATTTTGCCCTGTCCAAGACAGCTATTCTGACAAGAGGCTGTCCTTAGGGACTTCTGGTTGCCTTTATGATACGAAGATGCATCCTTGAGTCTTAATCACTGGGTTGAATCAGTTTGTAGCTCTGGTGATCAGATGCTCTCAGGAATATAATTCGGACAAGAGATACAATGAGTCATATTTGGGCAGGAATACACTATAGACCACAGATACTTATTTTGCATCTTCCTGTGTTCATCAGTACAAGTTAAACCTGGCTGCTTCCTTTCGTTCCTCACGCTTTTAAAAGAGCAATAACCACCACCACCTTGCCAAAGACAGCTTTATTATTTCTTCTTATTTTATGCCGAAACATCATGTTCCCAACCTGTTAACAGTCTTCATCATGTCTGAGTTACTCAACAGGATCATTTAGGTTCACCTCCAATTTGAGATACAGCCTTGTTCTGTGATTCCCCAGCCCATGACTGCGATTCAGTGGTCCTGTTAGCAGAGTCAGCTTAGGATGTACCTTGAGATCTTTCAGCATATGAAATCTTATTACAAAGATAAAATATTTGCTCCTGGTTTAGTTCATAAAATTCTGCTTAGTAAAGCTCTGAAGGTATGATTAGACCATCTCTAATCATCTACCTCAGTAGAGACTGGAGTGACCCAAAACATGACATCATATTAGCAAATACTTCACATGTATGTTACGGGAAAGATCCTTCCACTCAGCACATAAATTCTTAAAGTCTCCATTTATCATGTAGAAAATACATGTTAACATATAGACAGGTCATGACTAAGCATCAAGAACAACAATTCAAAATGCCCTTCAAATAAAACACAGATCAGACTGTTTGTACCGGCTGCAAAAAGAACACCCAGCATTTTCTACGACATCTTATAGCACTGGATTTTCAGGTGCTTTAAACAGCAATTAATTTAGCCTAATAGCACCAGCAATAAAAGGAGAATACACCATTTTGCCAAAACACAATCTGAGACCCAAAACAGTCTGTATTTTAAAAGACTGAAGTCCAATATGACACTCTGCTTTTCCATAGATGCTGGCTGCCCAACAATCGGATTTACTTTGATTAGACTTCAGCTACTCCTGAAAGAATGGATACACACAAAATGGGAAATAAAAGAGGGAGTATTAGGGTTTTTATTTGAATTTAATACCAAAACTGAACAAACACCTGAATGCAATGACTTGCTTATCACACACAAGCTATCACAGACTCACAGAATGATCGGGGTCAGAAGGAACCTCTGGAGATCATCTAGTCCAACCTCCCTGTCAAACCAGGTACACCTACAGCAGGTTGCACAGAATCACGTCCAGATGGGTTTTGAATATCTCCAGCAAAGGAGTAAGGCAAGACCAGACAACCGATAGCTCACCATCTTTCATCTTCTTTTTAAGGAAAAGGACGATGCTGCCTCAGAGAGACCCATTTGCTAATAAAGAGATACCCACTTCTAACGAAGGGCACTTCTTTGTCCTATACATGGCACTTCCTCTTCAACACCAGCTACTTAAAAACTAAGCTCCGATATTCAAACTTGAAATGTATCTTGAAGTGGCACCCAGCCATTTACACTGACCCACTCTAGTCCAAAGATGTTCCAGACATCTTGAAAGAGATGGAAGGTTATGATATGCATTTTGTCTTCCCCATGCTCTTCTGTACACTTTTCAAAAGCCAGAGGAAGAGAGAAGAAGGAGATGAAACGGCAGCTACTGCAAAAGACATTATCTTACTGAAGGATTCATAGATGTAAAAGCTTTTCTTCTCTACCAGGCAACAGTTAACCCAGTAGCGTGAGTAATAAAACTCCAGGCTGCAGCACTGAATGACCAAGCCAATGAACAGATAGAGGAAAAACATTGATCTAGAACCCATAGGCATAACACATTTTTTTTTTTTTAAAAAAAAAAAAAGGTAATACTTAAGTTCTGTTTCCCCAAAAATGTTTTACAAAATACCTGGAAGTTAAAAACTAGCAGAATTAATATTGTCTATGCAAATTGGTAGTGACATCACATTATAGATTTGATTACAGAACACATGATTAAATGTCTGATTCCAAGGAAAACCCAAAAATTTGATTTTCAGCAATACCGAGTATGCCAAGATAAATTATGCCCAGCAGAAGCATGGGTGCTCGGTGCTTCCATCTCTAAAACAGACAAGGTAAGGACAGCAAGTAGCAATTACAAGGTCTAAGCTTTAGCACAAGCTCACATCATTGTGTTCAGCTTTACAACTGCTTTTTCTCCTCCCTTTGTTAACACCATATTAGAACATATCAAAGCCTAGGGGAGTCTTCTCAGTTTTGATTTTTCAAGAAAGAAATCCCAATCTTTCCAAACACAACAGTCTAAGGAAATAGAGCACAGACACATCCTTGCAATTCTGGGTCAAACTCACAAATCTTGGCCTTGTGGCGATGTACAGCAGGAGAGCAAGACCTGGAAAAGAAAATCTGGCCAAACCGCATGCACACAAATCTGGCACTGTTGAGCGTTTTTGGCTGTCAGGCCACAAAACATTTTGTACCAAGAGCTAATTCCTCCTCACCTACACAGCAGCGCTCTGGACAGCCCCATTAGTGGTCTGCTCCCTGTCGCACTGACAGCCACTTCCTCCTCCATGCCCTGCCCCGCTTCCTGTTCAACAAGCTCGCGGCTCCACTGGGGATGCAGCAGCTTGCCACAAACCATCTTTCTCAGCTCCATTTTAACTGAAGCTGCTAGCCAATGCTCCTGCACTCCCTAGGCATCCACCAGTTTCCGATTTCCATAGGTAAACAGCTTCAGAAGTCTGTTTTCTTTTCAAGCAGTTGAGTCTCCCTCACAGATGGATCAACAGCCCCTAAGGTAGGGTTTGAGTGCTCAGTGGTAAACACTCCAACCCCTCTCTTCCGCAAAGGGCAGATGTGCAAGTACATGACATATCCTGAAAAATCACATGAACTCACCAAGCCCCTCTACCTCCACGTGGAAGATGGAACTGCTAGAAACAAGGGCAAGGTAGTTTAAAATGCTTTCATTATAGCACAGAAATGGTTCCTTTGAAAGCAAACACTGACACTCTTCTACTCAGCACCAGAAGAAGAGACAGAGGAATCGCCACTGAGCTATGCACTGGATAGCCATCTAGGATCACTAAGTTTCAAGCACATGATCATGCCACAGATGGCAGTTAATAGGAGGGTGCCTTATTAGAAGACAAAGTCCAATTAAAACCCTAAAGGGTCTGGTACCATAAGCTCAAGTTGGCAGCCAGGGTATAGAACCAAGAAATCAAGTCTCTCTCCAGCAATCAATGCTGCCCCCAAAATGGGAGAACATCATCCCCTTTATGTGAAAATCTCCTTTCTGTCCTAAAACCTGCCCACTTTGTCCCACAGCATGGAAGTTCTCCCAGTATACAGAACACCTATAACAACAGAAAGTCATAATTCTTAAGAAGGACTTTAGCACAAACAGAGGAGTAAACGAACAACCAGAGAAATCCTTTTCAATGAAGATGGACAAGCTGGTCCTGTATTAGGGAAAGCTATTTCAAGCCTGCAGAGTAGCACGATAGGCTGTCCTATCTCAAAAAGAAACTATTAGAACAGACATATGGGTACCGTAGCGAGTGGGAGGACACTAAGGCAAAGATAAAGGGAGCTTCCACTTCTCTGGACTTTCCCTGTAATGCCTTACTATTTATTCATATGAGCAGACATCACCCATGCAGTCTTCTCCTGTTCAGCTCCTAAGCAGGAACGTGTTTTGAGGGGTTTTTCTGTATTTCAAATTCAGTATAGTCACTGCCAATCCTCCGCTTTAAGCAGAATTATTGACGTATTGAAAAGCAATGCATATCCTTCCCAGCTAAAACAGCACATGATGCAGAGGTGGCAACACACTAACACACAAACATAGCCAGATGAATAATTATGTAAAGACATCACTTTCCTACTCCATGCAACTGCTCTGTGTTGCTGACTCAGACGCATTCATTCCAGCAGACAAAAAGCTGGGTTTTACTACTGCTACTCCCACTGAGGCTTGGAAAAGCAAAGTCAAGTCTACACCAGTCTCAGCTAGGCTCAGTCTAGGAAGCTCTTTAGCACTAGAAGCCCTAGCCCTGCAAGTCCCCAGCAGGAACAGCAGATCGTGGGCACATTTGTAGGAGAATAATTAGTTCCAGAGCCAAGATTATGCTGCTCCTGCACCCCCAAAATTAAATAAGCCAAGAAAGAGTATGCAGCCATCCAGTCATTCTTGGAGAATCATTTTTCTGACTAGGTCTGCACTTTAAGGATGCCATTTTTCATTATTGTTAATAGATCTCATTAACTAGAAGCTCTTAAGCACAAGACCATTACTAAATGCAGTTTACATTGCACAAAAGCAATGCCCTTATTGTGGCAAGGGCAGGAAGGAAGGAAACAGTTTGCCTTTCCATAAACACCAATAATTCAAAACCAAGTACTATTTGCCCTTCATTTGGGTTCAGTTATTGCAAATGAACTGACAGATAAGAGAAGGATGGCTTTAAAGATCTTCAGTTTGCAATTAAGGTATACCTCATGACTTAAAAATGAAAAACACTTCATTTTAAAACACAGCAGCTAGTGGAGGGGGACAACACATGATATGACAATGGCCAAAAAAACACCCCCTCTTTTTTCTTAAGAAAATCTTTCAGAGCTTTTGGGGGTTAATGATCACATCATGGATTTATAAAGATATGCGACCACATCCTTAAATTTCAGACACATAAGCAACTTAAAGGAACAAATACATATATTTTTCCCCACCTGGCGTCAAACAGCGAGACTCTGGATAGCGAGCTCTCACTTCAGCTGAAAGTCTGAAATGATGTGTGTTCTTGGAAGCCTAAAAGAGAAGGCTGTACAAGAATTTCACTTTTATGCAGCTACAGAGCCACTGAGCACAGTGGAAGCTGGCATGCTTCTTCCTAGAAAAGTCAGCCCAGGCAATAGTTAAAACCCACTCTCAACAGTCAGAGAAGTACCTGCCCAATTTGTTGCAGCGTTTCAGTACTCCACAAAACCTGCAGAATCATCAGGGCTTTCAATTAGTAATACAGTTGATATCCCTATGACTCGTGCACTGAATCAGCTAATAAGTTATAATATAATTTTCCACAGAGAAGACGTGACATCATACTCCTCATACTTTCAATTCAAATATTGCTTAAATCAACCTGAATTTCTAGTCATGAACAGACACCGTTTTTGTTTGGAGGCAACCAGCATATCATCCACAGAGAAGAGCACAACAATGTTTATAGCTCCAGTGTAAAAAGTTATTTCCAACCACGTGCCACATGCAGACAGTTCACAGGACTGAGCCTGGGAGGACTGTACTTCACATCCTCCTTCACAGTATTAACATTCCCTTTCATAGGAGGTAAAAAAATGGGAAAAAGAAAATGCTTCCTAAGTATCTTTTATATAGACCTGCACCACACAGAACTTCTAAAAATAGCATCATGGGATGCTACATTACTGGTTCTTGACGCTTTCCCTTTGCTATCTTCTCCCCTGCCCTCCACCAAAAAAAAAAAACCCAATGAACTAGTAGAAAAATTCTTTACAACCTGGAGGCCAAAAAGTTACATGTAATAGTGCTAGCATAGGTCCACACATCAGCGTTAGTCCTCAGCAGCATTACACGTTTGTTCTAACATGCTAAAGATTAAGAAAATCAAGCTCAAGTGCAAAGACAAACACAATTTCCAAAAATGGAGAAAGTCAAACCATGATGGGCAGTACTGTCAGCTCCTAAATGTAATATACACTCATTGCCAGACCACTAATTCATTTCATCTCACATTCCATAACCAATGGTGGTTAAAACCTCCTAATTCAGGTAGAATAGCAACAACTCAACTTACAACATGCTGGAACATTAGGACAGCCAGATGGCAGAAAAGACCGACAGAAAAAGGATAGTAATTGGATGTCATTTGTTGTTTTGCTTTTGTTTTGGTTTTTTTTGGGGGTTTTTTTGGGGTTTTTTTTAAATCAAGCTATAGGATGGATCACGCCCGATGCTGGAGTCAAACCTCCACCCCTTCTCCATCTTCCACTCTCCTGTTGTGGTGCTAGGAAACGATGTATCTCTAAAGGGAAGTTTGTGTTCTTCTCTGAAGTTATGGGAAAAACAACTGTCAATTAAAAAAAAAAAAAGACAAAAAGACATGGATCTACATTTCAGGACTGTCCCAGTCATCCTGCACAAAGGGAAGAAGTGATTAATCTCCCAGTACCAAACACAAATAACCTGAAGAAATAAGTCTGCAAGACCTTTACTTTTCAAAAATAATTTCTCTCCAAATATGCCAACTTTAATTACATACAACTTTCTCATCCTTTTTTCCAATCTATGATATTTGTCTCAAGGCAGCAAGTTTGAAATGAATTATTGAAAAGATAAATTTTCAATTTGTTGCATAACCACATTTGTCTCTTATTACAGAAAGGGCACACAAGAACATCTAACTAGTTTTCACAGCACACTTTAATTAACCTTAATCACATTCCACCTCTCCCTAGTATTTTCCTTCTCCCTCCGCTCCCCCTCTTATATGGATACTCCTTCCAACACGTCCGCAGCACGGTTTCTAACTGCCTTCTAAACAAAACCTGAATCACACTATTTGAAATGAGAGCAGTATCCCCAGCAAACACACTATTCACTATTAAGTGTGGAATAGCTTTCTGGTCATTCCGTCCCATTTTTTATTCCCTCCCTTGAACCAGCTTTCAGTCAATGATGAGTCTTCATAACTGTCCCATAACTTCTCATTATTCTTTCTGACGAGCTAACAGTAATCTTCCCAAATGCATCCAAGATTTTATTCCTCCCTAGGTGGCAAAGGATGTTCTATTCAAAGACTTCATATTAGTTTGACATTATCGTATGATCAAGAGGGCCTGCAGCAGTATACCTTGTGCATCTACAGCTGTTTCCTCTGGAAAGACTTCAAATGCCTCAACCATACATTAATGTGAATGTTTACAAATTCTCCAGGAGGTAGGAAACCTTTGCACAAACAGACTGATTAGTTAGCCAAAGAGACACAGCGAGTGGGAAGCAGGAACAGTTTCCTGACAGCATCCTATAATCTAAATTTTCACAACTGAGTCAATTACTTACTCAGATCCTGAAATGTAGCCAATTTTAGAATTTACCTAAATTCTTGTCATAAGATTGCTCTTATTTTCACTCTTAGGTACAGTTGCTGATCCTAGATCTCTAAAGTTTTCATTTTTGCCACCTTCTTTCACCCATTTCAGAAAGCAACCCACTGCAGATGTTACTGTCCTGGTTCCCATCATCATGACTGATACAAGGAAATAATTTTATATGTAAGTGATCTCCTTTACTTTTTCTGATTAGTCTTCACAAACACACACAAAAAACCCCCATATGTTGTTTATCATCAT
This sequence comes from Cariama cristata, assembly GCF_000690535.1. Lineage (NCBI taxonomy): Eukaryota > Metazoa > Chordata > Aves > Cariamiformes > Cariamidae > Cariama > Cariama cristata. The sequence continues at coordinate 74,265 of NW_009610506.1, forward strand.
CTGTATAAGAGCCTTCTGTATTAACAGCAACTACCTCTACTTTTCAAACCATCGCTTATCACCTGGAAAAATAACAGAAAGGTAGAGAGTCCAAAGGCAGGCCCAACATAATGTATTTCAGAGCTGTATTCCATAAACAATAAGAAAATCAGAGGGAAAAGTAGCACAAGGAACGCGCCAAAATCTTATTCCTATAACCAGCAAACTAGACTACAACTCTTCTTAATACTACATGCTTTAGCCTACGTTATTTTCCTGCCAAACGCCCACAGTCTTTTTTCTACCTACACTCTTCTTATCACTCTTATAGCAAAGAATATGACTTGGACTCTTTTCCTAACTTGTTATGGCTTATTGCCAAGTGTTCTGAAAGTACTTTAAAATTTGCATCTCTCCGAGTATTTCCAAGTCTAAACGGTGCTAATACTTCCCTGCCCAGCAGTGGTATTGGGAAGATAAAGGATGCTTAATCAAAGCTATTGATGCATTATGTAGTTGATCGGGGGAACAACAATGCAAGACTGAGGGTACATGGCTAAAAAAAAGCTGCAGGAACACTTTCCTGGTGCCACAGAGGAGCACAGTGCAGTGGAAGGACCTTCTTTCAGGTAGGGGAAAACAAATTTTGGGAGGACAAGGGGTGGGGGGAATCAACTCCTGGAGAACAAGACTAAACACCCATCCTTGTCCATAGGAGAGAGCAAATCCCCAACAAAACCTTAGAAAAAACCCTATCTGGAAGAAGTTCCTGACATTGAATCCACCTTCACCAACATATGAACAGAAACCATAAGGCTGTCCTGTGCAGGAGGGGCTGTGCAGGCTCCTTCTCATACAACCCTGACACGCTTCAATTGAGCCGTCACTGCCAGGGCTGTCCAAGCCTGCAGACCTACTGCATCCAGCCCCCAGTTTTCTAACAACACATCTGTATGATGTGGCCCTTCAATAAAATGCTATACAATAATGCAGCCATTGGTCATCAAACAGTTGGATTTCTTTTGAATGAACCAAGGATATCTATGTTTGAACCTAAAAGATGAAAGCTCAGGAAGGAAACAAAAATACAGAATTTCTGCATGCTCGTAATACTGGTATTCAGCTGAACACCATTCTTCACTGCTCGAGACACGTTGGGAGGCCTGGGTCCATGCAACAGCAAGCCCATATTCATTGCTTATTTTTTAGCTATCCCAACCAGTTGAGAGAGGGAAGGATGCTGGAAATGTTGCCTTGATTTGGTATTTAAGGGACATGAACAAGAAGAGCAAACCAAATGGAAAATCTTCTTGAGGGCACAGATGGATGGTTCCACACCCAAGTGCTGAATGACTCCTTCTCCAAAAGAGATAATACGTCTGTCGAAATATGCTCTTCTGACAAGAAGAAACACCAAGTCTCAGAGGATTAGAATAATTAAAAAAAGTCAAACCAACTATTTTAAGACTAAGTTCCCCTAGCAATACTAAGGTAACTTTAAATTACGCAGAGCAAGCTGTAAATACAGAGCAGGCTACCAAGACATTTCAGTGAGAGAAGACTTAAAATGCACATATGTGCCACACCAGATATCACCTACAGCAGAGCCACCAAAACAGTTCTATATAAAAGGGCAAAACACACGTATCAGTAAGTCCACGCAGCAGTTAGGAACATGGAGGGGGGAAGAGATAGCATGGCTGCCTCCAGTTCCTGAAGAGTCCAAAATCTAGATCCTGTGTATGCAAAGTGCTCAGGTACTTCTAGGTATTGTATAGAAGAAAGACAGCAAGAAGACATTTTAAGAGGAAAAGCTACCACTCACCAAAGCAACTTTAAACATAAGGATTACTTAAAAACATACACAAAACTGTTTCTAAGCACTGATAACTTTGAAGATGCTATCTAGCCAGGGAGGAATGTCTCCCAATACTTCTGTAACCAGGCGCCCCTTCGGGCAGCTGGCAAGGCCCCGCGTTGCATGGGCACAGCACCCACCCCCTCGAGACTGTTGCCACCATCCCTGCACCGCAGCCATCCGGCTCGCTCATCTCAATGGCATCAGGCCTGAAAACCAAGTTGATATTCCCTGCTACCTCGATCCAAAGCCACTCAGGGGTCTCTGTTCCCCATGCCTTCTTCCAGGAGTACAATACAGGCATGCAAGAGCTATCTCCACACCACCAGTCTGGTGCACTAACACACCACTGCACATTAACTTTTCTCAGTCCCAGCTGCAGAAGATCCTGGTTCCTGGAGCTACACCCAAGCAACCACTTCCATGGCTGCTCCAAGAAACCTATCTGGAAGCCAAATGTCTTCCCATCCCTACCACTTCAATAATTCCTTACTGAAGAGCTCTTCTGAGCTTGGTTGCCCGAATCAAGGGATGAGACAGAAAAGGAAAGAGACCTGCTGTGATACAGAGAAGGGAACAGACATCTTCAGAGAAAGAGGCAGGCACTCTTTAAGCCAACACTGGCACCAGAGACTGCATACTGTCAACCCATGGCCTCATTCAGCTGGGCTCTGTAATTTGCCCGTATTACACTCATGTTTTGCTAGCTATAGCTGCCACAAAGATCAACTTTTTCAGGTGTTGCAAGTTGCAGATCTGTGGTGGGAGAGGTGTTTAAAAAGAATAAGCATACACCTTCTCCTCTAGCCTAGACCAGGCATTTGGCAGCAACCCAGTGCAACCTAATACATCCAGTACAAGGAGTAAATTGCCTGTTAGGAACAGCCCTGTACATGGACACACAGCTCTGCAGCACTGACAACCTGATGTACAAAAAAGAAAAAAGAAACAAACTCCAGTGCAACCAAAGAAAGGCTTTCTGCCCTCTGCCTCCCCCCCTCCTAGGCCAATTCAATTGCAACATAATCTATCGCCCTGGAAGCTCAGTGTGGTTTTCACAGGGAGTCATGCTGCACAGTCATTGTGGCTGTCTCCCTAATCACAGGTGATATAGTGGCAAGGGACTCGTGGCCCCCATGAAGACCCTTACAACAGAAAGATCAGGCACGCTAGCAATGAGTTGGGAGTCCTTTCTGCATCTCAGTGACATTTTCATCACCATAACTGGCCACGGGTAGAATATCCCAGGAAGCAAACCCTAAAAATAACTTGTTACAACAACTCAGCCAGTCCCCCAGCAAAAGGGGAGGGAACATTGTTTATACACAGTTAGCACAATTCGGTTATTATGAGAGGGACAACGAATGCCCGGGCAAACGAGAAAGAGAGAGAGAGGGGAAATGGAGAAGGAAAAGCAGGTGGTGAATCATACACCAATTTCTCCTGCATCACCAATGACTACCAATAGGAGATGCCTTCCCAAGTGGAAATAAGGAAACCAAAGTAAAAACCCAGAATCAAGTCTGCCCAGAATACTTTTAAATGCAGTGAAGGAGAGAGCCTTGCCTGCTAAGCACCAGAGTGAAAAGGAGCATGCACTCTCCCCGGCTGCAGTCACCTTTAAGGAAGGTCCTGTGGGGCCCTCTCCAGCTCTGGCCCATGGAGCTCCAGGTATCCCTATGGATCCCTGTGGGAAGACATCATGCTTCCCAGCTACTTAACCACAGAAACCAAGGGGGACTTTCTTCACCAGAATATCCTCAGAAACTTGTAGTTGGGGAACCAGCGAGCAATTCTACAAGTACTCCCAGGCACGGCTGCTACCCAGACAGTCTTTCAAAGGGCTTCTGCACACTGGCGAAGCAGAGGGGCAGGGGAGGAGCAGAACAGCAAGCCATCCACTCCTCAGCCACATGCTCAAAGCCACAAGCTCCCCAGCCAGCCTCCCCGACGCGCGCCCGATGGGCGGCAACCCTCGCAGAGCTCCCCTCAGACAGCACATCTCCCCACTTGCAGCAGGGCTACCACAGCACGTGGCCCCTCTCCTCCTCCTCGTACCAAGTCATTCAGCAGCAGTCCCTAGCCTGCCAGGTACAACACCTGCACAGCCGTGGCACTCCAGCTGACTCCACCCATGGGCTTCCTCCCCGGCATCAGAGCATCCCCACAGGTCACTGGCATCAGTCCCTCGCACCAGCAAGTGGTTGTTCTGACAGCCCGCGCAACGGAGGAGGGCTCACTGATAAACCTGCGACTCACGAGGCCTCTGTCTGCTTTCGAGTCACGTGCAGAAGCTCACAAGCTCCAAATTGTAACAGGACATCCTGTGTGAGAAGGGAGTGTGCAATAAAGACATCCTGACAGGATCAGCCCTGAGCAAACACTGGGTTAGACTCTGTGGCAGAGTGAGGAGGAGAAAAGCATGACAGGATTTTCCAGTTGCAGGGCTGCTGCCCGTTGTGCTTTTCCACATGTTTTCCAGCTCCTGAGTAGCTGGTGCAGACACAGGCACAGAAAAGAGGGGCTCCTAGCATCAGCACTGTGCTGCTATCCCTTTCTCCTCCTCCTCCCGCAAAAAGTCTTTCTGAACAAGTTTCCCTGTGCTGCGGGGAGGATCCAGCCACAACTGCAGACATGGGCTCACTTGTGCTACCTCCCTCTCGATTTACAGAACTTCCCTGCTAACAGCTGCATTGCAGATGAACCCTCTTAAAGTGGACATGCAGTAAGCGAGACATCAGGGCACGGAGCTGCTCCGAAGGCAACGCAGCCAAACAGGTGACCTCTCCACCGCACACACAGCGACTGTGACCTGTGTAAGTACTCCAGCGACTCTATCTTGATCCCACTACACACAGAGGGTCCTGAAGTGCACAGCTTAACAGAGAGAAATCCCACCCAGTGAGCTCGTTTCTGGACACCAACTCGTTTCTTCTCCCCATCAGCTGATCACATCAGGTGCTGGTGGGTTTGGATGAAACAGCCAAGTAAGTATCAGACTACAGCTGGTTAGCAGACCAGGTAACAGCGTGGCAAGGAGGCAGGTCTCAGCAGTTCCAAGTCACTGCAATGCAGGATCCAGGAATTCAGAGATGCAGAAAGAAGAATATAAATTCCTCCTGCTCAGTTGAGCTGCATGTTTCCTTGCTCGCAAAGCTGGCCCCCACCACCCCTTCAGATAAGCTAACTGCATTGGTGAGAACTGAGTTTTATTTCCAAGACGAGGAAGGAGTTTCAGCTGTGTTTTTCAAATGAGAAAAAAAACTTGAGCAGTTAACATTTCATATTTTGTCAGGGAGACAAGCAGGCTGAAAAGCCTAGGAAAGCCAAGAAACTTGACCATTTGTGAGGCAGTTGGAGAGAAACGTTTTTAAGCTCAGCTTTGGGACTACTGAAGAAACTAAGCGTACACAGCCACAAAGAGTTAACGAGGCATAATGTGCTTCCTTAAAGCTGGGCAACCAGCTCTGCAGCAACATAAACTGCTAGCAGCAGCCAGAGTCACCTGGACCTGTCAGCAATATTTGATAATGGTTATCAAAAAAGCAAACTACCTTGTTCTCTTTTTTCACACCTTTGATGCTGAACTTGACTGCCTGGAGAACACAAACAAGTGCGTTATAAGAGCTTGACTCCCGGTCTGCTGCTGTAGAAGTGCTTCCACACAAAGGACGAGCCGACCAACACTTCACTCCTCTACATCATCCTTATTAAGGGCAAGAGCAATTAAGACAGACAGGGAAGGCCGTGGATCATTGCTGTGCACTGATCAGGCAACACTGAAAATTTTAATCCAGCCAACTTTGTAACAAGCAGTAGACGCAACACAATATCCTAATCTGAAGAGCTGGCAGATTCTAGGCCAGATGACATACAAGTCAAACAAAAATGGGCAGAGCTGGAAGTCACTCTTCAATCCTGCAGTCCAAAAATCAGGAATATTTAAAGTAACATAAGAGCTATGAATCACTAATTTAACTTGCACTTAAGAAGCACATCCGTCACGATCGAGCTGTGTCTCTGCACTAGCACCAGTTGTAAAATAAAGCTGCACGACTTCAACTCTTCTAATCTCTCCAACACAATCACAACAGAGAGGACACTTGATACCCAAAGCTTACATGGAGAGGCCCCGAGGCAGGCAAAACTAAACTTAACAGCATACCAACTCTTTGGGCAAACAACAGAAAGCACTCCTGCTTGGCATCGCCAGGCTATACTCTCTATTAGCCTCCAAGAAAAACCTTCCAGCAAGTCCCTGTGGGCTACAGGGGGTACTAAGGACAACTTCCTTCTTCCACATCTATTTTTTCCTCCAGCCACCCTGGGTGATTTCTTGGCCCATCACCCATGAAATGTTATACACTTTGACACAAGGGGGAAGGGAGAAAAAAAAAAAAAAAGAAAAAGAAAAAACCCAAGATACACATGGACATTTTCAGAATGGCAGCTGCTCCACTACCATAGAAACGCTAAGTATATTTGGCAGGCACTGGAGACCAATACAAGAAGAGGTTTAACAAGCTGTTTTCCCTGCAAAAGCTTCCAGGGCACCCGTGCTATTTGAAATGCGCATGTAGTAAGCGTGTCCCAGAGAAGGCACTGGACTATCCCTTCTGAAGTCACACTTCAAGTCAGGTGTATGACATCAGGCTCCAGCAGCAAGCGCAGCAGCAGGACCAACACACTCATCTCGCACATCTCCAGAGCTGCAGTGAACTTTGCACACTGACTATATTCTGCTGCACAGACAAGGAGACCTCTTACTCAGAAGCAAGACCACCAAATGCAGACTCTTCTGGAACATACGGCAGATTTGCAACAAAGCAGCAGGTTCAGGAAACAATCTCCTTCAGGACAGAAGTCAGGGTAAAACTCACCTTCTTGAGCTACCTTATGTTCAGTCCCACTTGTAAAACAAGAGGGCTCAGAGGAAAGAAAAAAAACATGGTTCACTTAAGTTTAAAGATTTCTAGCTCTTCCTCCTCCTTTTTTCACCTCAGACTTCAAGCTCTGTCAGACTGCTTTCCCTTTTATCACTGCTCCCCCAGGTTTGAGAAAACCTCCTCCTTCAAAGGACAGTTGTCTTCAACATCAAGAAATTACATCCCTCTCTTCACGGCTATCACTTACCACAGTCTACACCAACTGACTTAGCGGAGATGACACAGTAACAGCAGAAGATAAAACACATCCAAATACTGAGTTACTCCACTAGACAAGCTGCAGCCTACACCAGCTAACTCAGGTGCCTAGAAGAGCAGAAGTGAGAGAAGGGAAAGGAAAGAATCCTTTCCACAAGCTTTCAGGAACTGGCTTTGGAGCCTTAACATCCTTGTTCTCACTCACGGCCTGTATTCACAGAGGCTTAAAAAGCCCACTGGGATTTGGGCTAGTGGGAAAGACCTAGACCATTAATTTTCATAGATATTTATGTCTCATTCATAAATGTATGTTTTAAGTTGAAGAAGGCCTTCTAGAAAGAAACTAGTTTTAATTACCACAATTCTATCTTACTAAGTCTGCAGACAAGCATTTTATGCTAGCTGTGTATTGCTGCTCACAGGTTTGCCGGGCACGACCAAGGAAGTCTTTCCTGAAGCAGCCTGCAAAAAGGTACTATGATAACTTGTAGTACTGCAAACAACCAAGTGGTACCACCTTTTGAGCTACAGGGCACTGAGGTTTTGGGCTCTGAGAGCAGAGACCCCCTCACCAGCTCCTCGCTCCCCAGCTCCTCGCTCCCCAGCCAACTGCAAATCACTAATTCTTCCAGGACCAGCCCTTATAATGGCCAACCTCCACAAAGGAGGCTGCAGCACAGGGTAGTAACAGGACTTCCCTCAGACTCCAGTGCAGGGAAATCTGCCCAAGCTGGCCTCCCTCATGCACTACCTGCCCACCATCCCGGCCACCACCAGAGCTATCAGCTCTGATATGCAGGGACACCACTCCAGCTCTGGCAAGGGAAACCAGCAGGAACAAAAGCACTATGCAGGGTCAAGACCAGTACTAGCCCTAACAGTGCTGACATGGTTTTGCATCAGATGTTTTCAATGACAACAGCCTTACATTACTGATAACACTACTGCAGACTAGTTAGCTTCACATTCGATAGTCTGAAACCTGTAAGCAACACTGAAACTTGATTATTTGCACCAACTCTGAGGCAGAAAAGCTCTAAGCACGAGGCAGAGATCTAGAGTTACTTGTGGCTATAGAGAATGGAACAAAATGCCAAAAAAGGAGAGACACCATTTTTTCCCACTTCTTATGTTTCTTCTGCCAAAACAATGCAAATCCTGACAATCTACCTAGTGAAAGCAGGGTGTATTCACACACTCTTCAAAGAGGGAATCTGTCAGAGCAGTGTTGCCCAGAGTTTAGACTGGAGGAGGAATGTCAGTCTGCGTTCCCCCTGGCCATCCCAGTGGCTATAGAAGAGCGAGCCTGGTATTTCTCACTGGGATGCTGTCCTTCGTTAATACATCATCACCCGCCCTCCTCCTCTCCTCCCCTCCCTTCCCTCCTATGAGAAAGTTTAATCCTTTGGCTCACATGCATCTAGTAAATTTTTCAGTCCCTGTTTGCCACTGTCATCATGGCAACAGCCCCCAGAGATAAGCCAGCAGCTCTGCCACAGCAGGCAGGCTGCCGCTCCCTGCCTTCTCTGCCATTTAGCCTTTGGCTCGGTAGGCCTACAAAGAGCTATGCCCACTCCCAGGCTCATCTTCGCGGGCACCTTCCTTCCTTAGACATACGTTTGCATGGGTTTTGTTCTTCTTTTAAATTAACTGTGTCTTCGTTCCCACAATGCCCACTCTTCTCCGAGACAGCTCTCAGCTCAGTTTCTGGGACCCTGATACAATCACACTAACAACAGCACTGCAAAGAGAGATGCTACCTTTGCTGCCCTGGAGAAAAAGGGTCTTGTGTTTAACAGCCAAACCATCTGTGCCTTCTAGCAAAGACAAAAGATTAGCTAGCACCCTTCGCAGAAGCAGGACACTAACTTGGACTCATCGCAGTGTCACTGGTAAGCAGACTCCAGCCATGGGAAAGACAAGACAGCCCAGGGCTGTGGGTGTTTGACAATGGCTAACTCAAGATGGGAACTTTGGATTGAAGCAGCAGGACAGCAGGTCACAGCCTCGGAGAGATATGTAACTCAGGCTTTCAGGAACATAACACAAAAATGCTGAGAGTACAGTATCACATCTATACGCACAAGCACACACATTCTCTGAAAGGTCATCACATTTACTCAACTCGCATCTCAGAGATGGGGAATTCTCCTTCTGACTCTGCCAGGAGCAGAGTGAGACGGATCCTGATACCAGGAGAAAAGCCACAGTTATCTCCTCCTTTCCTGACCTCGTCATAAAAAGGCAAGATCCAACATTAACCAGTTCTCCTTACATCTCTGAATTATTCTCAGTCATGAGTAATTAGCCACTTGCACCAACCACCATCCTCCTCAGCCTGCTCATCTAACAGGTGGGAGCAACAGGAATTCTGCAATATTCTCTGGGAGGAAAGGAGGAGGGTAAAGCACCATTACTAAAGAGATATTTTCAATCAAAGCATTATCGATTAATACAATTACTGGTTAAAGTAACTGATCCACGAGAGATAAATAAACATTCACAATAATTTCAAAATTGAAACAGAAAGAAAGGGAGCTGGAGGGTAACAGGTGGAAAAGAGCCATGAGGGATCAAAATCTAACAACTACAGACCCAGTTTCCCCAGAAAGCTAAACCCATGCCCCACTGATCTTCAGCTACACTCAGTGTTCAAAAAGCTTATTTCTAAGATATTGCCAGTCCATTTCTTCAGAAGTATTCTACTACTGTTCTCCAAAAATCACGTAGACAGCAATAGCAGAATGCTTGGGGAGCCATAACAGAAGTATACAGTGATATTTAAACAGACAGTAAATTTAAGAAGGCACGAAAAGGAAACTGAGGTCAGCCTAACTCATAGGACCCCACATTTTGAAGCATTAAGCTTATTGTCATAAGGGCCAACAGAAACTACAGTTGTTTAAGTTACAGCTTGACATTTCCTCCATACACAAAAAAAAAAATAAAATCTAGTGAGCACCTCAAAATTTTAAGTATGCATTTGCCCACCAGAAACCAATGCACCTCTGCTTTCATCAAGATGATGCTCTGAGCACTGACATCACTTCTGATGCAGGCAAACACACAACGAGGTGAGATACTCCACATTTCTTTTTACAACATCCAAGGCTGTTTTCCTGTGCTGGTGATCCTGGTGCGAGCCAATATTCCCCTCTTCCTCCAGCCGAGCCAACAGCAATATCTCGCTCTATAGTCAAACACTGACAAATTAACATTTTTTTGTAAAGTCTGTTATCTTGGTGAAAATCAGGAAGTTTCAAGAACAGAGGAAAGAAAAAGAAACACCTGAAACACCAAATAAGTGATAGGCCAGAATTAATGAAAAGGGGGGTGATGCCCTGCTTGTCAAGGTTGTGAAGCAGATAGATGGTGCTCATAGGTGGCACAGTGGAGAGTGACTTTTATATAAGCATGCTTCCCTTTTAAAAAATGTCTTCACCCAATTTGCAGGGCCAGAAAAACTAAAATACTTCCAGGGAACAAAAGGAGTGTCATAGTCCTTTCTTAAAACAGTGGTGCTAACCTACTGTTTTGGGCAAGGAGAAGCACTCTCCAGAAATTTCTTTCTGATCCACAGATGAGTCCTCCTCCGGTAGTGATGGTTTTGGTACTGTCCAACAAAGGATTAAATTTGGAGGCAGTGAAATTTCCACGTTACTTCCCAAAACCAACAAAAAAATCCCATAGCTTTTGCACTGAATCCTTCTCACAAGAAATTCAGGTAGCTCTCCCTGCTCTAAATTACCTACAGTGTGCTCAACATCCCGCTCTTCACTGGAAAGGCACCTGGAAATACTCAATCGTGGCTCACTGATCAGAGTAAATGCTCTAGAGCCAAGGGCTTCGGGACACGTGCAGGAGTTAGTCTAATCACATCTCTGCCGTAGACAAATCCAGTTTATATTGGGAAAACAAAGAAACCCGACTCCCTTGCCAAGCCCCTTCCTCCAACCTCACATCGAAGCAGTAGGAACTCCTGCCCAATCTGTGTGCCCACTACCCGCGCTCCTCATTGTTAGTGCTAGAAATTTAATACTCAATGTGACCACTGAGAAGACAGACACGAGCTGAAATCCTGTCTGCTCTGTTCCAGCTCCTTTATAAAATATACAGCGTAAACTGAGAGGCAACCTGGGGTAACCCCAACCATCACTGACATCTACAGTGGGAGGA
>NW_009610506.1:85565-85772 GCF_000690535.1 Cariama cristata
CCCCCCCCACCAATCTCCCACCCCCAGCCTCTCCTCCAAGGTCAGGGTCTCTCCTCTCACACACACCCCTCCTCTACTCCAAACACCTCTTCCAGTGACATTTCCCCTAGTGACATATACTGCTTCAACTTCTCTTCCCCTAAGCGGGGGGCTGCAGTCAGAGAGGAAGAGGAGGGGGAGGCAGACTGCTGGTGGGAGGTAGAGGGC
>NW_009610507.1:0-2537 GCF_000690535.1 Cariama cristata
CCTTCACCTCAGTTGCCAAAGTCTCCCTGCACTCTCTCCAGGGCCCTTGGTGGTGATGGCACTCAGGGACATGATGGTGAGCACAGTTGAGGGGGGGGATGTGACCCCTGACACCCCCCTCACCCCTCACCCCTCCCTTGTACCACCAAGCGTGATGCTGTCTTGACTCCAGGCCCAACCTACAAGCCCCCATCAGGGTCATTAGGCTGGTTCAATGCAAATGACACCAAATAAAGTTATAATGGAATCAGTTTTGATAGCTGACACAACATGTGTTTCTGTAACACTTTATAAGTAACGGAAAATTGTGACAGAGATTGGTGCTTGTACACCTGTGGTGTTAGGCATCTGTTTGCAGCAACAGCTGGTGATACCTCGTTTTCAAAACAAGTGATAGCTCTGTAAGTGATGGAAGCTCTGCCACTGCCACCTCTTTGCTTGCTCAATTCATTTTGCTGGCTCTTATTTTCTGTCCTATTCTTATTCTTCTACATTTGCCTGTTGTCTCTCCGGAGTATTGCAACCTGCATTCTTGCAGAGCTATCCATCCATTATTTTAACCTCTTGCACCTTTTTCCTTACAAAAGTATTTGCCTCCCGCCATGCATCCTTCCAGTGATGTGCAGACCCTTTTCCTACTCCCACATCTGCTGGACTATGTGCAGGCAGGACTGTTTTCTCCCCTTCTTTGCTCCTCTCCACCATTTCCAGTCTCTGTGTCAAGTACCATGTCCCAACAGCCCTTGTACATGCCAGCTACCCCTGCCAGGTACTAAACCTCTCTTGCCCATTTGAAACCTCTGCACTGCTGCCTCCTCCATGCGTTGTCTTCGCTTTACCTTGCAAATCTGAGTCAAAGAAAACACATCCTACTATAGCTGCTCCTCAGATGTACAATCCTTTTTGCCTTGGCAATCCCTTTGTCTATGAGTTGCAAGTTGTGCGTGTTTTAAGTTTTAACGGCAGGGTACGAGGAGGCTGTCTTATTAGGGTTAGACTCACGTAATAAGATGGGGGCTGAAGGCCCATTTCTAAAATCAAATTCATCCTTCTCATTATGGGCTTTCAGTGTACACATCTTTTCAGTATGCTCACTCTCAGAGACTGGGTGTGTATGCTGTTGCTCTAGCTGTCATAAAGCCAAGGTCTAAGGTTGGTTTCTAATGGTCACAGTAATTGGCTGTTAATATACCTATGAGAGGCAGCTGCTTGTGCTTCTGCATTCTCAGCTTGCTGCAAAGCATCTTTTAAAGTGTCTTGAGCTTTCTGCCTGGAAATCTTTAGTAAAGTGCCTGCAGCTGCCAACGCCTCTGCAAAAAGCCCAGTGAAGAGTCCCTTGCTTTCCTTTGCTTTACACACACGGATTTCCTGCAATCCTGAAATTCTGCTCACACTGTTTCAAGCTCAAAATAATTTTCAGCCACCCAGTTCCTGTCCCACCCAGGTGTTTTCCATCCCTTATCCTCTTGCCACTTTCTGTTCTTCCACTGCCTCATCCTAAGCATCCATGGCCTGTGTATTTTACAGAATCCCACTTCTGACACTAATTACTGCCATGACCTAAAGGATTACCCAGCTATTATGATCTTTACATTTCCACAGGCCAGTTAACTCTTTACATCGTAACATTAACGCTTCTGTGTTCTTTGCTCTCTTCTTTCCTGGGTTGTGGCCTCTGGTGGGAGCAGAGGAGCAGTTTCTGCCAAAGAGGGAACGGACAGCTAAGCTGCCCTGCGAGACCAATGGAAAGTGCAACCGTGCGTGTTGAAGCGAATGTGAAGCTATTGTGGAATCAGTACCCGTGCCTTTGCTTGCCACCACATGGCAATGGGCAAGGCTGCCAGAGCCTTCTACGGCCTTCTGGAGTGGGTGGCTGCCAACCTGCCCGTCTCCAACAGCAGCACGGTGAGTTGCTCTGCTTGCCAGCACCCACGGCACACGGCATTTCCTCGGGCACCTGGCTCCAGGCAGGATAGTTTCCCTATGGCAAGAGGGCTTTGCCTTTGCGGTGACACATGTAATTTTGTACTTTTCTTTGTACTTTTCTACTACAGTTAGCTTGCTAATACTGATGTGAACCTCCACTGTAGTCTGATGATGGACTGTGTAAGTTTTATTGCAAAAGCATGACTGATAAGAGAGAACATTTGCCTAAAAAAGCATAGAGGTACAGAAGCAAACATTCCATGGTTAAAAGTAACCGCAAAATCAGTGCAAACTGGTATAAAACTGCTTAGGCCAACAAAAAGGGAGCGAGCGTGCGTCAAACCGTTCCAAGGAGGCGAGGTCACCTAGAGAGCCAGTGAGGAAGCTGAAGATGGGACCACCCAAGGACTTGTGATATGGTGAAATGGACATTAGATGGCACAGAGACCACGGAATGAGAGGAGTCTGTACTTCCTGGAGTGGGAGGATGTGACGTTAATGCATCCTCAGACATACAGCGATGCAGCCTGTATGACAGCAAAGCACCCGAGCCTGGCAGCGCACGCGTGGGGGAGCATCCCCAGCGCTGTCCATAAAGAATCCCTGCTGAA
>NW_009610507.1:2568-8521 GCF_000690535.1 Cariama cristata
AACAGAAAGTTTCGTTTCTGTTGAGCTTGGTCTTTGCGAACCAGTGGTGCCTTGGAAGGGAAATATTGGGGTCAAACCCTGAATTTTTCCTCCAGTTTTGCTTCTTCCATAGCAACAGACACAAGGATCACTGGTGCCCATGCTTGGAGCCAGTGTGACTGTGCTATGGCAGGCATCACCAGAGGGAGAATCGTAGAATCATAGAATCATAGAATCGTTATGGTTGGAAGAGACCTCAAAGATCATCAAGTCCAACCGTACACCCGATGCCACCATGCCCACTAAACCCACTAAACCATGTCTCAAAGCGCCACATCGAAATGTTTTCTGAACACCTCCAGGGATGGTGACTCCACCACCTCCCTGGGGAGCCCGTGCCAATGCCTAACGACTCCTACAGTGAAGAAATTCTTCCTAATATCCAGCCTGAACCTCCCCTGGCGCATCTTCAGACGGTTTCCTCTTGTCCTATCACTTGTTACCTGGGAGAAGAGGCCGACCCCCACCTGGGTACACCCTCCTTTCAGGTCACTGTAGAGAGCGATCAGGTCTCCCCTCAGCCTCCTCTTCTCCAGGCTGAACAGGCCCTCCTAAGACAGAGGCAATGGGGAAGGACGGGGCTGGATGGGACTGGCCATGGGCTCTGTCTCCACGCTCACCTGCTCTCTGTGTGCTTCCTCAAAGGCCCTTCTGAAACTGAACGAAGCAGAGATGCTGAGGAACTCCATGGAGAAGAAAGCAAATGTGCTAGCCTTCTTTAAAGAGGCCATCTTCTTCATCCTCAAAAGGGAGGTAAAGAGATGGGGATGTGTGGAGGGATCTCCTGGGGGATGGAGATGGATGCCTTCCCTGGTGGCAGGGGATGTTCCTGGCATATCCAGCTGCTGGCAGGTTTCTGCAGGTGTCTGTAGGAAGACAGTCTTGGGGAATGATTCCCCATCGGGCTGTTTCCTTTCTCCTGTGCAGGTCTGCTGTAATATGGGATGCACAAACCTGGCAAAGAAAATGATCAGGGAGGCTCTGAGCCTGTTGAAAAGGCAGTTCCCTGGAATGCCACTGGAGCCTTTGTCAAATCATGGTTGGAAGAGCTGCAGCGGGCCTGTTTTGTCACAGAGGAGAACCCTCCCTTCCATAGGAGGCCCAGTAAGAAACAGAACAGAGAACACGGGTGGAAGAGCCATTTCCTACCAGGTTGCAGGCATCTGGGCCCAGACTGGCCTAGGCTCGAGGCCACGCTGAACCTGACACATAGGCTTTAGCAGGAACAAAGCAGTAAGAGGCGACGCGTGGGTACGACGGGGAATAGCAGAGCCCCACACTCCCCCCAGTGCAGCCACTGGAACGACGCACGTCTTTGGGTAAAAAGCAGCTTGTAGCGAGGGACGCATCTGCATCAGCACGTGTTGGCTGCAGCAGGGACTTGGTGTTGGCTTGGAACAGAGATCTGTAAAGAGGGAGTACAGGCTGCAGAGGGGCAGGGAGCCTGGAATTAGGACCAGCATGTGGGGAGGGAGCAGTATATGGAGATGAGGTGTGAGAACGAGGAAGCTTATAGGGTGATGCCCATTTTCCTGCCAGTGCCCAGCTTCGCTTGGCCCCCCCGGTGCTGTAGTGCCAACATGCCCTCTCAAGTGGCCAGCTTCCCCTCAAGGCACTTCTTTGTTTCACCCCTTCCACTCTGGCAGCCCTCTCTACATCAGCTCCCTCCCTCCGAGGAGGTGGAACTGTCTTGTCCGCCACCCTGCTTTCTCCCCCACCGTCTGGTTTACAGCTAGTGCCTCTGGGCCCAGCAAGTTCTCTTGCGTGGCAGGAGGAAGAGGCCGGCCTGGCTGCTGTGGCAGAGCCGCCGCCTTTCCTTACCGGAGCACTTCTTCAGCCTGGAGGACACTTCCAGCAGATGGATGGTCTCCCAGCTGGCAGTGCTCATGAAGGCCAACATGGGCAATGCAGCCATGTGCCTAACGACTAGGGTCACCAGAGCCCGTTTGATGTGGAAGAAAAATCGAAATAATTAGTCGAGAGTCTGCCTGTTACATCATGGGACTTTGTCAGAATGGAGTCTATTAAGTCTGAAACCACTGCCTTAGAGCTGAGCACGTTTTCCAACACAATACAAGAGCTGTCCAAGCGTTCACTGGAACCTTCACGGTCTCCCGTTTTGACAAATCCTAGAAACTTCAGGATTCTGGCAAGCTCATATCCACTATTTAGCATAGTTGCCTGAACCTTATGCAATCTGCTAAAGAGGTGTGCTACCTGGGAGCGAACAGTTACTCATGAAGAAGCATTTCATTTATTGATATGCAATGTTTTAGTATATCAGCCCATGGCCCCAGTAGTAGCAGAGCTCCCATTTAGCCTACATATAGGACTCACAGAAAGAAGATATCAGTGGGGACTCTGGCAACTAGTTCCCATTAAGGCTCAGTTAACTCCTATACAGTTAGGATCAAAGGGGTGGCAAGGTTCCCCAGCATGGTATTCACCTCTGGAAAAATCACTACTTGCTATTTATACAGCCCTGTTAAATGCAGAATGCACCACATTAGATCTACCTTTAGAAACACAAACCTCATTCCCTATCCTTAAAAAAATCTTAAAGTCTACCTCTGTTCCACAGAGAATTGTTCACTCCAGTACAATTCAGAAGATGGATATGTGCATAGCACATCACCGCTGGGTCGAGGGCGGAACAAGGCTTACAGGGAAACTGGCAGAGTACAACAACCAATGGCCAGGAGCTGCTGAATCACCCCTCCCTATGCCATCCTCACCCATGAAAGGTGCACCAGCCCCACCTGATTTACAAAAGAAAAGTGTGGCTTGGTCTAGTGTCTGGTTTACAGATGGATCAGCTCATAAGGTTGAAGCGGAATGGAAGGGAAGGGCTACCCACCTGTGGCCCTCACAGGGGACATCTGGAGCACAAGAGGTAGAGGTGTCAGCTCCGTTGGCTGAGCTCCAGGCAGTGGTGCTACCAGCCCAATGGGGCACTGACATGAGTGTACTCATCCCTGTGTGGTCTTGGGCTAAGGGGTCACCCAGTGGCTTCCACACTGGCAAGCTGAAGGATGGAAAATTACAGAAAGGGAAATCTGGGGGGGAAAGAAGAATGGGAAAAGCTGTATTTAATGACAAACAAAGCAGGATAGTGGAAATCCTCTTCAAATAGAGCACGTATCGACACATACAAAAGGCACAGATTTAGGATCCAGATGGAATCATGACATAGTTCATCTGTCTAAAGAACTTAGAAAAAGCAATAATGTTGATCTTTCACATAATATGTATACTCTTTCCACCTCTAGTCTTGTAATTCTGGATGGGCTACAAGACAGCTTAGGACATACAGGTAGCCTGGATCTATATCAACAGGTTGACCTCCAAGGAGGGGGGGTCTATTTCTGAAACATAATGCTGAGATTTTATAGCTAGCTGCCCTTTTTGTGCAGAAGCCCAAGCCAAAATTCTAGCTGGACAACACTGGCCTAACCTGAAGCATGGTAAATACTTCTTTGTGCTGGTTTTGGTTGGGATAGAGTTAATTTTCTTCATAGTAGCTAGTATGTGGCTATGTTTCAGGTTTGTGCTGGAAACAGTTGCTAACACAGGGATGCTTTAGCTATTGCTGAGCAGGAATTGCACAGCTCAAGGTCTCTTCTGCTCCTCAGCCCACCCCACCAGCGAGGAGGCTGGGGGTGCACGACGTGTTGGGAGAGGACACGGCTGGGACAGCTGATCCCAATGACCCAAGGGATATCTCATACCATATGATGTCATGCTCAGCAGATAAAGGTGGGAGAAGAAGAAGGAAGAGGGGGACATTCAGAGTTACGGCATTTGTCTCCCCAAGTAACCATTACACGTGTTGGAGCCCTGCTTTCCTGGGGACGGCTGAACACCTCCCTGCCGGTGGGAAGAAGTGAATGAATTCCTCATTTTGCTTTGCTTGCATGCATGGCTTTTGCTTTGCCTATTAAACCATCCATATCTCAACCCACAAGTTTTCTCATTTTTATTCTTCTGATCCTCGCTCCCATCCCACTGCAGGGACTCACCAAGCAGCTGTGTGGTGCTTAGTTGCCAGCTGGGGTTAAACCATGACATTCTTGTAGCAAATAAATTTTATAGGACCCCCATCACAAACTCCAAATAAATTGGAGTATATTTTAACCAGGGCAGAGCTTATTAGCAGTTTTGGTATGGCCTACAGATTCCTCAGGCTAGTGCAAAACATATTATTTTAGGATTAGGACAACAGTTTACCCACCTACCCTTACTCTCTGTGATTCAATCAGACAATGGATCACATTTCAAAAAGTAAAGATACACACAAAAGGGCTGAAACCCAAGGAATTAGATGGATTTTCCACATTCCTTTTTATCCCCAGTGTAATGATATCATTGAATGCTGGAATGGACTTCTTAAAACTAAATTATGAATTTACAGTCAGACCACTGAGTCCAAAACCTTGACTAATACTTCCCCATGTCATAGGTAGAAACATCATCTTAATGATGCAGTGACTTCTTTAAATGATCAACAGACCATGACCAGTAGTCTGATCTGCAAAGCTTTTGATAGCAGCTGCAGTGTAACTTTAACTTCAGGTGAAAACTAAAATCACCAATTATCTATTGGACAAACTGTCCAAGTTAATCATGTGCAAAAAGGAAGCTTTCATTGTCTATCACAAACACCCCCCTGAAGCACCATGGGGGAGGTGCTCGACCATCAGAGTAACAAATACCTCATTTCTGAGAGATGGATATCCAAGTTACTTAATATCCAAAAGGAATGAAGTGGATTTGTGTTTTCTTTCAGCTTACTGTAACTGCAACATCAGCAACAGGAAACTCAGATTATTTTCCCTGGATTTTGGTCATATCTTGTTCATCATATTGATTCAGCATGAAATGAAACAAGCTTGTATTGATTCTGACCGAAAAATCTCATGGACTTGTAATAATGAATCAGCAATTACAAACAAAGGTGTTTTTAACGGTTTGGGACTCTGGAATCTCACATGTAATGTTAATAGTACAAACTGTCTAAGATCTGATAATCACTGTACCTAATTCTACAGGCTGCAATCTGCCAAGTAATGGTTGGCTGAGTGCTCACAACAATTGGGACACAGGTGGCCCAAACAACATATCTGGCTGTATAGACTGTAAGCCCGCTTGGACAATCTGTTTAAGCCAAAGTCTTTGCAGACTTCATGTAGAATAGCTTACAGTGGTAGAACTCTGCCCAATGCATTGTTCATTTTCTTTATACATGTGAGAAACATTCACCTATGTAGTTTTTAAGAGAAGACAAAGTCTGTGAAGCAAAGGTTTATTTCAGCACTGGGTGCACGGGAGATCACCCCCGTGATCCTCCTGCATGCACACTGGTTGGTCTCACTTCCACAAATTTATTTAGGACAGTCATTCATATTCATGTCATTTCCCAGAAGTCTTATACATATTTAAATGATTTCCCCGAAGTTATTTACATCTATGCCCTCCCACCTGCATCTGCGCACTGTTCTCTAGGGGTCTTCTTTGGGGGTCGTGGGGTGAAGGGTCAAAGTCTTCCTCTCGGTTAAACTTCTTATTGCGGTGCTTGTGCTCTGTTGTTTCAGCTACATTGCAAACCCAAGCGTGCAGTTAATCCTGTCTTTCATATAAGGGCGGGAATGTGACATCCAGGTAGAGGCTGATCATGGCTAAGTGGTGTCAGCCAAAGCAATGCAACCCTGTCTCCATCTCCATACTTACCTTAACCTTATATCTAAATACACATTACCCTGTCTGCATCCCCATACTTGGGTACATGGAAACTTACATTCTTTTCGATTGCCTGTCTACTATGACTTAAGCAAAACTACAATATTATTTATCACAATACATATTTAAGCACTAACATGTTTAATTTGCCTCAAGGGGTACCATAAAAATTCCTCAA
>NW_009610508.1:0-3288 GCF_000690535.1 Cariama cristata
TCCCCCAAGCTGGCAGCACCCTGCCCTGCCGTATCACAACCCGCATCCCACTGTCCCCTCAGCTGGCAGCACCTTGCCCTGCTGTACCCCAACCCATGTCCCTTCAAGCTGGCAGTGGCCAGCCCTGATGTCCCCTGAGCCATGCCACACTGCCCCTGATCCCACAGCACCCTGCTAAACCACTCCTGAGCTGGCAGAGCTGTGCCGTGCTGTTCCCCGATCGGGCAGCACCCTGTCCTGCTGCACCTATCCTGCCCTTGCCCCTCTGCTCTGCCCACCAGCTGGCAGAGCCGGCACCTTGCCTGTTGGAGCCGAGGGACAGAGCAGAGCCCGCTGTGCTGGCAGGGAAGGGAGGATGCAGAGCCGCAAGCCGGGTTCCAGAAGCACCCTTGCAGACCTTGTCCCCACTTTGTCACCGAAGCGCTGTGCCGTGCCTCAGTACCCCCTCTTCCCACACGTCTCGGGTGGGATTGTGAAGAGTCCCTGATGGGGGCTGCCCTCAGCTTGCTGCGCTCGGGGACGGGGACAACCTGTTATTGCAAATGTCCTGTTGCAGTCAGCTTACAAGTGCCCTGGGCCAGTGGGAAGGAGGGGTGAGGGGGACAGAGGACGGCAGCAGATGAGGGGGTGATGCTGGACGAAGGTTACTCTGTGTTTTAATATTGCCAGGAGAATGCCTGAGAGTTTCAGGAATGCAGATAAGGAGCTGTACGGCCTTGCGAAGAAACCTGGCCACCAGCCTGAGCACTGGGTTACAGCCCGAGCGAGCTCCCGGGGGAGGCGAGGGGGAGCCGGGGCTGCCCCGCTGACCGCTGCACCCTGTGGTCTGGGGCTGGCGGGTGGGTGAGCGTGGGTGCCCGTGGTGGTAGTCTCTGAGCGGGGCTCTGGCCATGGTTTTTGACCGAGGTGTTGGTAAGAGTGGGAGGAGAAGCTGCTTGGGTGCTGACTTGACAGCTCTGCAACCCTGTGTGCCTCGGGGGCAGGTCCCTGAGAGCAGCGGCCGCGGTCCAGGGTGGTTCTCAGGCTGGGGACTGCAGCAGAGAGACTGAGACCCCCTGTAAGGTAGCACCAAGCTTGGGGAGTTGTACAAGTCATGACTGCTGATGACTGGAGCCCTGGGGCTGGGCTGGAGCCTGCATCCCCTGGGGAACAGCTTCAGCGACACTTGGGGAAGCAGTGAGCTCTGCTGGTCCATGCTTTTGGGAAGTGGGTGACATCGTATTGCTTGAATTGGAGACAGGAAAGTGCTTCTGGCTGCGTTTGCTCTTGAGAGTGCTCCCACCACCTGCCCTAAGCCAGCCGGTGCCCCTCGGCACCCCTGGAAGAGGGAGGGCTCCTTGTCCCACCTGCCAGCCCCACACTTCCCGCTGTCCCACTGCCTTGTTGGCAGGGTACCTAGAAGCTCCCTGGTCTGCTTGGGGTCCCCAAATGAGGGCTTTTACCCCAGCAGGGTCCCTGGCTACCTCACATCCATGCACAGATGGGTACCATGGTGCCTTGGGCAGCTCTGCAGGGAATTGTCCCTATTGCTATGGAAGTGGCATGACTTCTGGTAGCTTGCTGCCATCCCACAGCCCTCTGGGTTTGTCCTGTGGCCCCTGCCTGTGGGAGATGCCCTCAGACGTGGGAGCTCTGGCTCTGACACTATGCCCTGTGTTGCTATGGGTTGGAAAAGGCCATTGACCCAACTCCTTGTCCCTTCCCCCAGTGCACAGGCTTTTACTGCTGTTGACTCACTTCAAACCTGTTTTCTTTCCCCAAGTCCAAGGGTCTGGGTGTCCCAGGCAGCCGGAAGATGCCGCCTGCTTAGGGGGGTGGGTAGCGCTGCTCTCTGCCCGCCTTTGCTTTATCGTTTCATCTTCCTCAAGAATTCCAGTGTGTTTGCTCTCACTGGTCCCACTCGGAGGTGCTGAGATAAGGCTGGAGGCAGAGCCCGCCTCAACTCTCCCCGACAGCCTGGCCCAGGAATGTCCCAGGCCCCCTGCCCCCATGGAGTCCCAACCCCAAGCCTCTTCCTACCCCGACCATCACCCCTTGCAGCCACTGTTGGCCCAACTGGCATGGAAACCATCCTTGCAATGGTGAGGAATTTCTCATGGAGACCTTAGGCTAGGACTCTTGGCTTCCTTTGGGAGAAACCTCACCTGGGAAGGAGATGCTAGTGAGATCACTCTTCTTCTGGCCAGGCTCGGGACATGGGGGTAGCTGTAGCCAAGCAGACTCCATCCACAACCCTTCTGCTGAGACTGTGGTCACACCTGGGTGTCCTGCGTACCTCCCCTGAGATGGCCCTGGGGTCCCTGCTGACTGTGCACCATCTTGGAGCTGTGTCCTTCCTTCCAGACCTGCTGTCTTCCCTAAAGGGTTTTGCCTTCCCCCACAGGACATGGTCCTGTCCCCAGTCTGGACATGAGAAGGGAGATACTGATGTTGATCAGCAGGGAGACCATCTCTGCTCAGCCCAGCCCAACATCTGCAGGGCCTTCACTGTGATGTGCATGGGACAGCACAGAACACCCAGCTCAGTGTGGTGGCATGGGCTCCCGTCCTGCAAGTGGCCTTGGGGTGCCCAGTCCCCTGTGCCACTACAGGGACAAGCTGTACCCCCCCCTTCACAGGCTCTCACCACCTGCCTTCTCCCCAAACCCTGCTATGTGCCTGTTGCATGGGTTTCAGCCTCCCGGCTGGGCACCAAAACAACACCAGGGCTGGTGAGCCATGGCCAGGGCTCAGTGCCACATGTCTGAGCTTGGACATCCCACTCCAGCCTGGGCCCCACAGGGCCTGTGGGCCACAGTGGCATTTCCACATCTTTTGTGTCACCTTGTGAGACCTTGTGTTCACTGCCAGGCAGGAAGGGGACCATGCCGCACAGATGCTGTAGCCCCTCTGGGCTGTGTGTGGGGAGGAGGTGGGCTCTCTCCAGAGCCCCCAGCAAGCACAGAGCCTCCAGACAGCCCATGCCCATGGGTTTCTTGGTCCCTGCCTACCTGTCTGTGCAGACAGCAGAGCCCCTGGGCAGGCAGTGCCCATCCCTACCTGCTCCCTGCCCATCTGTGCCTGCTCCCTGCTGTCCATGCCTGCTCCCTGCCCGTTGCTGCCTGCTCCTTGCCCATCCCTGGCCATCCCTGCCCGTTGTTGTCTTCTCTCTGCCTCCTGTGCTGCTCCTTGCCCATTCCCACCTGCTTGCCCTTACCTATCCCTGCCTGCTCCCTGCTTACCATTGCTCATCCCTGCCAGCTCCCTCCTCATAGTTGCCCGTTCCCTGCCCATCCACGCCTGCTCCTT
>NW_009610509.1:0-296 GCF_000690535.1 Cariama cristata
CAGCGTGGCACAGCCAGATCCCGCATGGCATTGCACGGCACAGCCTTGGCATGGCATGGCACAGTTTTGACACGGCATAGTAAAGCACAGCACGGTGAGGCACAGCCAACTACAGCATAGCATTGCATGGCACAGAGTGGCAAGGAACAGCAGAGCTTGGCACAACATGCCAGGGCCAGGTACAGCGTGGCATGGCCAAGGACAGCACGGCATGGCACAGAGCGGCATGACCAGGCACAGCATGGCATATCCATGCACGGCACAGGATAGCCCAGCGTGGCATCGCTCGCGGCACG
>NW_009610509.1:551-948 GCF_000690535.1 Cariama cristata
TGGGGGACCCCACCGCACCTGGGTGCTGCCTGGGTGCCGGGGGCACTTGGGAGCAGGGGGTGGGCAGGGTGCTGGGTGCCAAGGGTGGTGGGTCCTGAGCAAGACCCCCTTCCCTGGCACAGGCACCCAAGCTTTCGAGGCCCTGCTGCTGAGCCCACCAGACGGCACAGCACTGCACCCCCTCATTGTGTGCCCCCACGGTGAGTGAAGGGACAGTGGGGACACCCTGACAGTGCTGGTGGCACCCCAGGTGACATTCCCACTGGCCCCAGGTGGCCCCCACGGTGCCAGCTGGGCTTCGCCGTGCTTCTGGGTGAGTGCCGGGGAGCCCGGGGACACGTGACCCGCTGTGCCCCACTGCAGACATGGCACCCATGGCCCACCCCCCCGTCTCCCC
>NW_009610509.1:982-1202 GCF_000690535.1 Cariama cristata
CCCCTCCCCTGTCCCCCCAGTTAACTTCCGTGCCTCCCTGGGCTTCGGCCAGGCCAGCATCAGCTCCCTGCTCTCCCGTGTGGGTGAGCAGGATGTGGCGGACACCCAGGTGCGGGGCGCTGGGCCGGGGGTGCTGGCGGGGTGCTGCTGGGAGGGTGCTGCTGGTGGGGTCTGCCGGGAGGATGCTGATATTTGGGTGCTGATGATGGACGCCCCGTGG
>NW_009610510.1:0-1321 GCF_000690535.1 Cariama cristata
GGGACCGGCACATCCCATGTTTTTTGCCACCTTGTGGGAACACCCCCGGGCTGGGAGATAGGGGAGGGTGGGGGATGCGATAAGGACAGCAGTGCCGTGGGGGTGCAGGGGGGGCTGGCCCCAGCTCACGGCTGCTCCCCGCCCCCAGGTTACGAGCCCTTGGCTCCGCTCCCACCAGCCGCCTCGGCCGTGCCCGTCTGGCAGGACCGCACCATCGCCTCCGCCCAGCTCCGGCTCCCCGAATACTCCGCCTTCATGGAGGTGCCGCGGGATGCCGAAACGGTAACGGTCCCCTCCGTGTCCCCACCACCCGGGTGGGATGATGCTTGGTGGCATCTTGCTTTCATCTGACCTCTTCTTTTAATTTCCCCACCCCGGTCCTTACAGTACAGCAAACACCTCTTTGTGCACATCGGCCAGACGAACCCCTCGTACAGCGAGAATACTCCGCCTTCATGGAGGTGCCGCGGGATGCCGAAACGGTAACGGTCCCCTCCGTGTCCCCACCACCCGGGTGGGATGATGCTTGGTGGCATCTTGCTTTCATCTGACCTCTTCTTTTAATTTCCCCACCCCGGTCCTTACAGTACAGCAAACACCTCTTTGTGCACATCGGCCAGACGAACCCCTCGTACAGCGATCCGCTGCTGGAGGCCGTGGACATCCGCCAGATCTACGACAAGTTCCCCGAGAAGAAAGGTGGCCTCAAGGAGCTCTATGAGCGTGGGCCCCAGAACTCCTTCTTCCTCGTCAAATTTTGGGTACGACGCTGAGAGGATGAGGATGGGGAGGGTTTTCCTCGAGCCATGGGCTCGTTGCAGGTTGGGCACCTTGCTGGCAGAGCGGGAGCATCCTGGGCAGCTCCGTAAGCCGGTGTCCCTCGTCCCCATCAAGATCGGGGTGTGATGGCACCTAACGGGACCCTCTCCCCGCTCTCGTCTCTCCAGGCGGATCTGAACAGCACAATCCAGGACGGGCCGGGGACTTTCTACGGTGTCAGCAGCCAGTACAGCAGTGCAGAGAATATGACCATCACGGTCTCCACCAAGGTGTGCTCCTTTGGGAAGCAGGTCGTGGAGAAGGTGGAGGTGAGTCCCGTGCCCCACTGTGTCGGGAAAGGGTGGGAATCGGGTTCGCAGCGGGTCCCGGGATGGAGAAAGCCCCAGAGCTGGGTGCAGGACACATGGGTGCATGCCTGCCCATGGGTGGAGCGGAGAGGACATCTCCACCATGTCCCACTTGGCCACCACCCACCCGTGCCCATGTCCCCCGTGGTATTTCGGCACCCATGGGGCGGCTGCTCACCCCGGCTGTCCCTCGC
>NW_009610510.1:1364-1770 GCF_000690535.1 Cariama cristata
TCGCAGACGGATTACGCGCGTCTGGAGACCGGCCGGTTCGTCTACCGCATCCACCGGTCTCCCATGTGTGAGTACATGATCAACTTCATCCACAAACTCAAGCACCTCCCGGAGAAGTACATGATGAACAGCGTCCTGGAGAATTTCACCATCCTGCAGGTACCTCCCCTCCTTTTCCAGGGAGCGTTTCCCACCAGGAAAACGCTTGCACTGACCCCACCATCCCTGCTGCGTGCTGCCCGGCCCCGGCACTGCAAAGCCACTGGTTGTGCCTCAGCCCGTGCAACCCCCAAAAATTGGGTAGCAAATTTTTGGTGATGCAATTAAAGTCCCTGTACCTGAGCCCGTGCAACCCCCTGAATAACAGGGAGCAAATCTTGATGGTGCAAATAAAGTGGCTGTGCCT
>NW_009610510.1:1998-2212 GCF_000690535.1 Cariama cristata
CCCGGAGCCCGTGCGACCCCCCCCCGAAGAACAACAGCATCTCCCCATGGGCGCAGCCCCCTCCTAACGCCCTCTCTGCTCTTCCGCAGGTTGTTACGAACAGGGATACCCAGGAAACCTTGCTCTGCATAGCCTTCGTTTTCGAGGTGTCCACCAGCGAGCACGGCGCCCAGCACCACGTGTACAAGTTGGTCAAGGACTAGGGACCCTCGGG
>NW_009610511.1:0-783 GCF_000690535.1 Cariama cristata
GCGAGAGTGGAGGGGTCCGAGTCCGGGCGTGCATTCTTCGGGGAGGGCTGGCCTCTGCAGAGAGCCTCAAACTGCCGCAGGATCTGCGCGGAGAAGAGTGGGGACAGGCGGGAGTGAGAATGGCTTCAGGAAGGGGGCCCAGCCCCAGCACCTTTTCCCAAGTAGAGAGATTGTCCTGGGGACCAGCCCTGGTGTCCCCTCCCAGGGCTCAGCTTTGTCTCCTGGGGACCGAGCATCACATCCCCCAGGCTCTCTGCTCCTGGCAGAGGCGAACAATTCCCACCCTGCTGGAACATGCCCAGAACCATTCCGAAGAGGTGGGTGTCCCACAGGCCAGGCAAGCCGATCCCCAGAAGCCCCCTACCCCGGGGAGAGGGCACAGGGACATCCCAGGCGTCACCTTTGTTGCTCGGTTGGCGACAGGGCCAGGGCTGTCTTGGCTGAGCTGGTGCAGGCGCTGCCGAGTCACAGCAAAGATGTGGTCCAGGGAGAGGAGGTCGGAGCACATGAGGGAGGAGATGGCGCACATGGACCTCTGTGGGGAGGAGAGCGCGGCTGAGCCAGGCAGGCAGGACAGGCAGACACCGAAATGCCCCATCTCGACGGCACTTCTTCCCCTCATCCCTCCACCCTGTGCCTGCAGCGGCACAGCCCAGGGTGGGCAGCACCGCGGGCATGTGCCAGCAGCACACCGGGACTGCCCCGCGCTCACCATGCGGACGCTATCACTGGGGTTCTCCAGCGCCCGGCTGAGCAGCTCCAGCACCACCTCGCAGTTCAGCA
>NW_009610511.1:818-1049 GCF_000690535.1 Cariama cristata
GCACAGCGCCCCCGGAGCCCGGGGAGCCGGCCAGGAGCGGGCAGCCCTCTGGCCTGGCAGAATTTCAGCTGGTCCTGGCCAAGGCAGCCAGGGACGTGAGAAGGGCTCAGGCCGCTCCTTGAAGCCACCTGCAGTGCTCCCCATCCAGCCCCACAGCACCCACGGTCCTGGGGAGCATCTGCCTCAGGCACTTACTCCTTGATGAAGTGCTGTGCTTCCTCTCTGGTGAGG
>NW_009610512.1:0-6370 GCF_000690535.1 Cariama cristata
GGACGGGGGGACAAGGGGACAGGGGCCAAAGCCTTTGGAGCCGGGGTTGCACAGCGTGCCCCACGGCCCCGGGGCTGCTTCAAGCCCAGCCGCGGCTGAGCTCTGAGCTGTAATTTCGGGCTGTAGCCCCAAGGTTGTTTCTGACCCCACAACCAGCCCCGCACGGCAGTGAGCACCTGGATGGGGAGCCAGTTTGGCCCAGGGTGGTTTTGGGTCAGGGGAGATATGGACCTGCCCTAGTGGCACCGGCATCCTTGCTGCATGGGCATGGAGCCCGGGCTGTCATCCCCGGGAGCGCTGTCCCTGCGGGTGCTGGCCTCATCCCACCCCCATGGGAAGCGCTGCCGTCCCCCCGGCCGTGCTCCTGTGCCTCGCTCGCACCCCACGGTGGGTGTCAGTCCTGGGGATGCCGGTCCTGGGGCACATCTGGTGCTGCTGATGTACCCACTGCCTCTGCTGACTCAGGCTGTGCCAGGAGCTCCCACACGGCCGTCAGCACTGGATGATGCCTGGGTGTGTCCCCAGCTAAATTTAAAGGACTTTGTGGTATAAATATCCTCGGTCATAAATAAACAGAGAGGCTAGATGTTTATCGGGGCCATCTTGGCAGCCCCGCTACAGCATGTCGGGCACCCACGCAGTCTCTGCAGTCCTCCCTGGGCTGTCCCCTCTG
Source organism: Cariama cristata (assembly GCF_000690535.1). Lineage (NCBI taxonomy): Eukaryota > Metazoa > Chordata > Aves > Cariamiformes > Cariamidae > Cariama > Cariama cristata. The sequence continues at coordinate 674 of NW_009610512.1, forward strand.
CTGGCAGCATGGCCAGGTCCTGCACTGCCCTACGGGGGCACGGGCACAGGGTCCTGCCCCCTGCCACAGCACCGCTCCAATCCCACTGGACCCTCAGGGGAAAAGATCCAGCAGCCACTGTTGCTCCTCCAGAGATGTTGACTCTGGCTGATTGCTGGCATGAGTGGGGATGGCCCCAGGCCCTGTGCTGTCACCTGCCGCCAGTCCCTTTTGTCAGGGTACCCTAGGAACAGTTTTGCATGGGGACAGAGGGGTGTGGGGTTGGCATCCCGGCACCTGCTGTGGCTGGTGTGGGGCACCACCCACCTGATGCTTGGGACCACCCTGGGGACTGGTGCCACCAATGCTGTGGCCCTGGGGACCATGAGGCACCGCTGGCCCAGCCCCAGAGCTGGTACATGGGGCGTCCCCGGGCTGTGCTGGCACTGCCCCTTGGGGACAGGGCACCATGGGGCACCGTGGGGCAGGGCCAGAGCCACAATGAGGCGTGGGGCCAGGACCACAATAGGGAGAGGAGCCAGACTACAATGTGGGGTGGAGCTGGAGGTGCTGGGGCAGAGCCAGGGACACGGGAATGGGAAGTGAGAACCAGGCAGAGGGGCAGGAGCAGCCTCACAGCACTGGCAGGAGGCTCCCGTGGGCCCAGCACCCATGGGCTGACCCAGCCCGGCCCCTGCCTGCCCACCACGAGTGTCCCAGCACTGCTGCTGTGGAGCCACCTCATCCTGGCACCAGCCTGTGCATACCCAGGCGCATTTGTACCCTCCCAGTCCTGCTGGTGGGGAGCTCTGGAGCTCTGCCAGTGTCCCCTGGGAATGAGAGCTTTCTGTAGGATGTGTAGCCTCTAGGCAGTCCATGGGATGGTAACAAGACCAGAGCAGAAGCTCTGTGCCCCCACCTACCCCCAACTCCCTGCTCTGGGCCAAGCTTTTGGCCAGTTCCTCCCAGTCCTTCCTGGACTGCCCATTTCCAGCCCCTGGCCTGCACCTGACACCTCTCAGAGTGTCCTGCTGCTCATTTCCACCCGGTCCTAGCTGACGTGCCCGAGTTGTGCTGCACAGTCCCTCCACCGCACGGTTCCTATCGTGAGACCTCCGAAACCCTCCTGCTGCCCATGGGGGCTAGAGCATCCCTCTGCAAGAGCCAGCAGCTCCTCTGCGACCCATGACTGTGCCAGGAGCATGGGCTGAGCTGGAGGGGGATAATCTGAAAGGGATGCTGCCTCGAGCAAAGCCCCGCTGTGTTGTGCCGTGCTGTGCTGTGGGGAGGCCATGGGCCTGCAGGCATGCTGGGCTGACGTGGTTGGCCACACCTTGCAGAAGTGTGAAGGGAAACCTCTGGCATGTTGGCACCTGGTAAAAGGTCACCAGAATTTGCCCGGAGCCGGTCCCTAGCACTGGCAAACTCTTCCTGGCTCGTTCAGATCTGTCCTCCTCACCATCTGCAGCCTGGGGTTAATGAGTACCTCCAGGGTACACAACTGGAGGGCCATTAAACAGCAGTCGAACAAGCTGGGGCTGCCAGCAGCACTCGAACAAAGGGGGCTGATTCACTGTTTGCCCTGTAACAATATTTACCATGGACAGGAGTGAGGGAATGTTTGTGCGGGGCAGGATGTCGGGGCAACACAGGGACTGGCAGGAGAGGGTGGCCACACTGGGGAGAGGACCGCACATGCCACCGCAGTCCTGCCGGCTGCAGACAGGGTGCCTGGCATGTTCACATGTGCCCTTGGCTCAGCAGGGTGTCCCCATGCCCACTGGGGTGTCCATCCACCCTGGGGAGCTGAGGCCACAGAACCGCATGGGGCCAGGCTCAGTGACTGACCTCCCCCTGCTGAGCAGCCTGCTCTAGCATCCTTGGTAGCACGTTGTCCTCATCATCTCAGTCTGTTCCCCAGAGAGGCAGGGAGCTTGGGGACAGGGAGGACAGGGATGTAGGTACCTGGCTGAAGGTGGGGAAAGCTCTCCCCCAGGAGACGTCTGCCCCCAGACCCTGGCGTGAGGCTGCTTGTGGCTCAGGTGTAGCTGGGAGGGATGCTGGGGGGTGACCCCCTGTGTCCCCACTGATCCCCACTTGTCTCCTTTGCTGTCCCCAGAAAGTCAATGGGGGAGGGTTGTTTGCCGATTAGCTGACGACCTAATTAGCCCCAACTGAAGATGTGTCACATGCACAGTCGATATGCTCATATATACGTGTACGCACACACATGTGTCAGTGTGCACTCAGCAGCCCCAAGGCCAGGACACCTGCAGGGGAACACGCAGCATCCCCTGGGAGATGCTAAGACAAGAGAGGTGTTCAGCAAAGACACTGCTTCATGCCAGGGCCTGCCATGCAGCCGGCTTCCCTAACGCAGCAGTGATGGGCTGGGGCACGCAGGCTGTACCCTCCCCATGAGCCCTCCAGCCGCTCTGGCTCCCAGCCCTCTCAGCACTGCCTGGCACAGCCTTTTCCCACAGCTGTGCGTGTACCGCACCTTGCCACGGCATCTTTCCGCATCCCGCCAGGATCACCCTCCCACCCATATGCAGCGACGGGAGCTGCTGGGTTGTTGGTGGCCGGTGGCCGTCGGGATTAGGAAGCACCCTCCAGCTCACCCCACCATGTGCCCCCAGCATAGGGACTGTGCTGGCCATGGCGGGTGTGCATGTGTGGCTGCAGGGTGGGTGAGCAGCTGGCACCGACACCAGCTTCCTCCCCAGCATCCCACTAGTGCATCCAGACTCACATCCATGGGGCAGAGGGGTCCTGGGCAGATACGGCAGAGCTGTGGGTGCCCTGCCCCGGTGAGGGGTGCTGCCTGCCCTGCCTGTGCAGGCTCACGGCACAGCAGCCCACCTGCACACCCCTCCCTGCCCCTCCGGGCCCTGCAGTCTCCTGGGCTGAGGGTGGAGAGGGGCAGATTCCTTTCCAGGTGGAGGATTTCTCTGCTCCGGAGCAGTGAATTATTCCCAGCCTGTCACACACAATCCATCGCCTTTCCACCCGCCTGCTTGCCAGGCTGCAGGCATGGTACCTGCCTGGTGTGCTGGGTGCACCAGGGTCCCACGCAGGGTCCTGCCCGTGCACACCATGTCCAGCCTGGGCTCCCCATGTCCTTGCAGCCTTACAGGGTGCAGGACTCCAGCAGGTCTGAAGCATGTCTGAGAGCTGGCTGCATAAGCTTGGCTAAAGTGGGGACCCACACCTCCATCCCCAAGGGCCTGAGAGCACCCTTAGCACCCACAGCAGGGTGGGAGTCAGTCCCATTCCTCTCCTGCTCTGTCCTGGTTGCTCCTAGATACAGCATCCAGCTCAGCCCGTGTAGAGCCAGACCCTCTCCCTGGGTCCCAGCAGCCATGAGCTCGAATATGTGTCCCCAACGGTGCCGGTTGATGTGTGCCCCTATGCTGGTCCCTGCATGGGTGAGCAGCGTGGGGAGTAACTGGCCCCATGTATCTCTGCACCCCATGCTGCTCTGGCCTGGGGCTGATGCAGGCTCGATCTCGCTGTCCAGGTGTCTGCCCTGTCCTGGCCACCAGAAACATGGCATCCCAAGACAGGACTTGATGACTGGATTTCCCAGCCAGGACCAGGATCCTCAGGCCTGGGGGTGGCAGCACCGGGATGTCCCCCGCAGCTGACACACTGAGACTGGGCAGCTGAGCTGGAGCCAGGACTCCTGGGTCCCCAACCAGGCTCTGGCAGCTGAGGCATCCCCTTAGTGTGACACTGCAGGGGGGTGAGAATGGCCAGGACTTGCTGCGTTCAGTCCTTTGGTACCCAGTCTTTGCCTGGGGCATCCTCATCCACCTGCCTCTGTCGGGGGCAGGAGCACAGGGGACAAAAGCCTGTCATTACCTGGACAGAGGAAGCCTCCCAGAGCCCAGAGCCAGCCCCCTGCCCCGCTAATCACACTCCCCTCCTTAGCCAGCCCCTCATTCAGCCCTGATGAAGGGGAACAGCAGGGGATCCAATTAGAGTCGAAATGACAGGCTGGGTCAGGGATCCTGCTCTACCTGTCCTGGCCTCAGGCAAGCATCGCTTATGGGGTGAGGGCTCCAGCGGGACAATGTGGGCGACAAGAGGGACACATTTGGGGCCCTTGTGTCCAGCACCCTGCTGTCACCTGCCAGCGTTGGAGCCAGGGCAGGGGTCGCAGAAGCTGCCCACATGCTGCTGCAGGGGATCAGCCCATGCTCTGCTCATCCCTGTGTGTGTGTGTGCCAGGCATGTACAGCCCTGTGCACACATGTGTGCTGGTGCGCCAGGCTCTGCCACCCTCTTGCGCCCAGGAGTAGGTTCCTCCAGGGATGCAAATCACTGCTGCCCCTTCTGGGGCAATGCGCTTGCTGCCTCACATCACGGCAGGCCCTGGCCCTGCCACGCAATCACCACTGGCTGCAGCAGGCAGAGCTGCCCCCAAAATACCCACTCAGGGTGTATCCTGGCCACTGTCACGGCCCCATCCCTGCACACTCACCCCGCTGTCCTGCAGGGAACATGAGGACCTTTGGGTCTCTCCAACAGGGCCAACACCCAAGTCAGTCCCCAGGACACTTGTGGGGTTAGATGGGACCACACAAACTGGGCACATCCTGGCTCTGCCAGGGCATCTGAACTCGTCAGTGGCCCCAAAGTCTGGGTCCCTATGGCTGGTGCATCCTCACCCTCCGAGAAGGTGCAGGGCAGGCTGCGGGAGCTGGGGTGGGGAAGGGTTACGGCCGCAGCAGGACAAGGTTCCCAGCACTTTCCCAGCAGGAGCCACAGGGCTCATTAACCAAATGTTGATGGCAGGGATGAGAGGGACATCATTAGGGATGGAGAGGTGAGCTCAAGGGCCCAGCCTCCAGGCACCGAGGGGCTCTATCCCTCCTCCGCCACCAGGATCCAGCCTCTCTTGCTCAGGGAAGACACCCTGACTCAGCAGTGGGGCTGGCCAGCCCCACTCCTCCATCTGGCAGGCTGCCCCAGCCGTTCCCCCTTCACTTACCTCCTGCCCTGGCACCCAGGACCCTGCGCAGCTGCTGCCGGGACACCACACCCAAGGGGCTCCTGGAAAGTCTTGGGATGAAGGGAGCCCTTCTGTCCCTCCAGTGGAGATGCAGCCCCTAGGGCTCCTAGACAGGGGGTCCCTCTGACTCCCTGATGGTGGATTCCCTCACCAGGGATTGTCCCTGCGCTCCCCAGGCAGTCCCTGTGGGTAATTACAGACCCCGGCAGCAATGCTGATCACTGGTTGTGGGAATAAAAGGAGCAGGTCAGGGTGCTCAGAGGCCTGCGCCTCCCCTGCCCCAGCCAAGAGCCTGCGACCTGCCCGGCATGGCCAGAGGGCACGGAGCCACAGCCTAGCGTGGCCTGGAGGACGATGTCCCCAGGACAGTCCCCTGGCTGCTGGGGACACCGAAATGGGTCTGGCATCACCACAGTACCTGAGCCCCATGCTCTAGCTCTCCTGGAAGGATGCTCTGGGAGTGTGTGGGTCTAGGTAGGGCTGCTGGCTCGGTGCCCGTGGCTTCTCTGAGGCTTTACCCAGCACTTCTCTTCAACCACGCTCTCTGCCTCAGTTTCCCCATGTTCAGAAGGAGGGGTGGGCAAGCAGGCGTGTCCTGTTGCCAGGACAGGAGTGGTGACATGGCCTGAGATGCCAGGGGCAGGCTGCGGGGACAGCAAGGCATGGCAGGGCTTGGCAGAGCAAGTGGGTCACACACAACC
>NW_009610512.1:6401-8077 GCF_000690535.1 Cariama cristata
CGGCAGCCACAGCTACACCCTCTGCTCAAAACCATGTCCTCACCCCTGGTGGGCAGCTGCAGGCAGCTCTGGGCAGGGAAGGGGTTTTCCATGGGCAGCATGAGTTTGGCCGAAGGTCCAGCCTCTTCCCAAGGCTAAGCATCCCTGTGTGGCCGGTACCATGCTGCACAGTGGGAGGGAGAGCCTGGATCACCAGAGCCATCCCAGCACGGCTCTGCCTGCACAGCTCCCAGCCCCGGGCAGCCCCTGTCCTCCTGCCCAGCCCCAGTGGGCACCTCTCTGACACTGGGAGATACCTGTCCCCACCAGCACCGGTCATCCCAGCACGTCCTCCAGCTGCCACAGCAAATGAATGGCACCCGCGCTGCCCGCCTGAGCCTGACTTGCCCAGCCAGTCTGGCCACCCCAACCGCTCGGCAGAGATGCGGCATGTTTGTCCCTGTGCCTCCTGGTCCCGGTGTGACTCAGTGCCTGCCCGCAGCCAGCACTCCGAGCCTCGCTCCCTCCCCAACTGCCCAGCATCACCCGGTCAGGGCAGCCGCAGCACTGCGGGGAGCCAGCCAGCACCAGGGCGGGATGCTGGAGCTAGGGCATGGATCTGGGAAGGTAGGACAGGGGCCAGGGAGATGCATTGCCCCAGCTTGGTGCTCCAGGAACTTGCCCATCCGGATAGGGAAGAGGCAGGTGCCAAGCAGCCATCCGGGAAATCATGGCAAGACCTGACATGACTGGCTTGACAGGCTGGGAAACAGCCGGAAAGAGACAGCCTGGCCCCTGTGTCACGGCTTGGAGCCACCGCTCTGGGGAGAGGCACCAGGAAGGGCTTGGGGCTGTTCCCCAGCCACCTGCTCGCACGACAGCTCTCCAACCCGCTACCAAGCGAGTCGGCAGTGCTCACCAGCACACCGCGGTGCACCGGGAACTGCTACCGGGAACACTTGCATGTGCGTGCATGAGGCGCAGATGGATGGACACATGCCTTGACACCGTGCACACCTCGCAGTGCACACCTCTGAGTACACACACACCCTACCCGAATGCACACCACCTGCACCCCCCTCAACACCGTCCTCCTAGGTGCTATGCTCATACTTGCGCATACATCCCACACGCATGCACAGGCCTTCCCACACGCCACCCCCCCCAAACACGCTGCATATACATCAGTGTCTCCCATACACATATGCACCCTGCAAATGCCCCCATCCGAATGCATGTGCACCCCTCACATGCATGCACACTCTGACCATGCATATATGTGCCCTACACACATGCATATGTCACATACACACCCACCACATCCGTGCATACCCCATCCAGATCCCACAGTGGATTTGGGGAGTGCCACGCTGGGATGGGTGGGCAGGTGGTGGGAGAGGTACATGCAGTCCTTGCCAAGAGCGAGCCACCCCAAGGGGCTGCCAGGGGGGATACAGGGGGGAGCCCTATGCACCTCTACTCCTGCACCCAGCCCCCGCCGCCCCCCGTGCTGCCACCCAAGCGCTTCCCATATGCCCAAGACCTCGATCACAGCTACTTTTGCAAATGCCAGGCCAGTCTCAGTGCTGGGGGGTGACACTCCTGGCATGGCTGGATGGGGACATGGGTAGCACAGGTGCCCCCAAGCAAGGGCCGGGGCTGTGGCGGGCTGGCTGCTGGCAGGGCGAGGTTGCTGG
>NW_009610513.1:0-8745 GCF_000690535.1 Cariama cristata
ATCTGCCAAGCTCCTGAGCTGCCCCAAGAACAGGGTTGCCTTTGCTGGGGACACAGGGCGAGGGGTCCTGCACGCCTGGCACGCTCCTGGCCTCCTTTGCACTTGGGAGCAGAAACGTGACAGGCCCAGCAGCTTCACCCAAGATGGCACTGGCTTTCTGGCTCTTACTTGCTGACTTACAACAAGTTGTGCTAAGCAGCCGTTTCTCCCGGATACTCTGACCAGGAAAAATCCAAGGGGCTCCTCGCTGGCAGCAGCTGTGTGACTGTGGGGCGAGGGGCTTCTGGGTTGCCCGCCATGACTTCACGTTAGACACGTACCTGCGCCGCAGCCCGTGAAATGCCAAGAGGCTGTGTGGAGAAATGCGAACGTTCCTCAGCGCACCGGCTAACCGCTCTCCCCACTACCTGCACGGCCCTTCCCAGTACCGGGCCTCCTCACGCAGGAATCAGCAAAAGCATGAGTCAGGCCGACATTGCTCTGTCATTGTTTCCCGTTAGAGACTGTGAGGGAAACGCAAGCAAGCCTAAATTCTAGCACTTGTAGGAAAATAGCATTTCTGATTTCTGCTTGAAGAACAGAGTTTCCGTGATGACGAGCAGCAGTCTGCAATTTCTTGATGAGCTGATGTAGTCTAACGAGGACAGCAGGGTGGGAACACGGTGGGATGCCTACACGGGAGGTTTTACTCCGAGTTGTCGTTCCCTCGGGGGGCTGGGCTGGACCTGTATCCCACCAGGTGTTTCCTACGGTGCTTCCAAAGGCACAAACCCGGCAGCTCCCGCTGTCTCTAAGAGGAGTACTGGGCCCCTCATAAGCATGAAAACTGGGCCTTTACAATCATTATTTCCTTTTCTTTATGTGTGAAATGGGGACGCATCTCATCTATATCTGACTGTCACTGTGAAAACTTAGCTGGTCTTTCTCCAATACAACGGAGAGGCAAATTGCATTCACGGTAGGTGCTAAGCGTTTTAATGATTCTTCTCTCCTGTTTTTCCTGCCTCTCAGAGTCTTGGCAAGTTTCCTCAGTCTCACATAGTTCAACGCAGGAGGTCTCACATAGTTCAGTGCAGGAGGACACAGCCCCAAAATAACTGAAGTACAGGAGCCATACAGCAGCTTTGTGGGTTTTGTTCAAATTATGTAAAAGACCAAGACAATTTAAAACCTCAGGGCATGTCTGTACAATAGATCCTACTGGACTGCTACATCCTCCTAATTGATGTAAGGCTGCCACTGACTAGCTAAGAAAAAGTCTGTGTTAGCCCCAGTCCAGCAAAACATGTGTTATAGACACGAATTTAAGATTAACATGTGCTTTACTGGATTGGCACTCTTTTCCTTTTCCGTGGGGGGAAAAACGCAAAACTAAAACCCCAAAAGTGTGAACTGGGTGGGGGGAAAAACCCAAAACTAAAACCCCAAAAGTGTGAACTGGCACTTTTTTTAGGTAAATGCACACCCTGGGCAAGCAGGGCTATTAGGAGCAGTGGAGCGGGGTAAAGCCAGCTAAGGAAAACCCCACAGGCAGCCTCACAGCACTTAGTCTAAGACTTTGTGTTACGCTTGAGCCTGGCTTGCAGGGCAGTCTGGAAGCTCTGCACATGATTAACTCCTTCCAAAAGGTGGAGATGCCAGATGGATGGGTAAAGCTGGCACTCTGAAACGTGCCCTGTGCTGCTTCTCTATGGGTGATAGCTAAGTTCTGCAGGGAGCAGCTGCGAACAGATGTGGTATCTTCGGTGAGCCTCATCCTCTCTTTCTCCCCTAAGCTTCAGGGACTTGTCCCAATGGAGAGGATGCTGGCAGCAAGGCTTAAGTAGGTGGTGTTTTAATCAACGAACTTGGTGAGAGACAGCAGTCACTTCTCCCAGCAGCTCTCCTGACTCTCAGGCTTCCAGTTCTGTTGCAGACCCGAGCACCCCACACTCCACGCGGCCCGGGGAGTGTGATGGGGAAGTGGCCACCTCTCAAGCTGCAGCTGGGAAAATACCTTCTTGCAAGGTTCCCCGAGCACTTTCTCCAGCAAGGCTTGTCCCCAGCAGCGGTGCTATGCTGGGACCCCCTGACCGTGTGCCATGGGCCAGGCCCAGCCCCTGAGCTCTCCCACAAGCTGTCGGAGGGGACAGGGCCGAACAGCCCTGCAAAGGGGCTACATGCAGGGATGGGTGTAGCAGGAGGGAGGCAGAACAAGCTCCTCTCAGACAGATTTGTTTAAAACTTGGCAGTTGGGCCAATCTGTGATAGTAAAACTCCCACAACTTCACTCCCGAATCATGACTGAGAGAAACAATGCTTATTTTCAAACCAGCCCCGCAATCCAGATAAGGGCTCTGTGCAATACACAGGAACAAAATTCTATTTGGGACACTAGGAGGAGGTTAAACAGAAAAAAGAACCTCAAGCTTACACTACCATTTTCTGTTATTCTCTGCATATGGACAAAAAGCAGCAGAACCAAACTGGTTCAGAATTGCTCCAGGATTGCACCAGTTGCTCAATGTGAGCAACCACGCTGCAGGCCAGTAAGGAGCACCTGAACGGGAGGACCTGAACTATTTGCCTTTGACTTGCAGCCAAGACTTTCCTCAGGTGGCCCCTTTCCAAAAGCAGCACGAGGCTCTCTCTCTCAGCTACAGCCCTGGTGGAAGGCAGACTGCTAGACAAGGTCCCGCAGATATCTCCCAGGTAAGTCTGTTTCACAGCCAAACTCTCTCCACAGCCCACCCTTCCTTTTGGCAGTCCCCTTCAAGCCCCTCTCCAACAGCAACCCTGGGCTCACTCTAAACCCTAAGCCTAATCCTAACCTCACCTAAACGGTAATGGATGGCTGACCTTCAGAGAGGGTAACCAGACAAAATATGTCTCACTGCCAAGCTCTCTCACCACCCCACACTTCCCTTTCCATCCTGATGTCAAAGGCAGCTCCGTCATTTCTCCCTCTCTCAGCCCTAACCCTAATTGACTTACGGGCAAGGAGCCTCAGGCATTGCCCAAATAAAAAACACCTTGCGTCCAAGCTCTCTTGGCAGCCCACACTTCCCTTTCACAGTTGCCTTCTCCACCCCAAGATAAGAGCAACTCCAGCCATCTCCCTTTCCTAACCCAAAGCCAAACCCCAAACCTAACACTAACTGACAATCAACGTTTGGACAAGGTGCCTTAGACATTGCCCAAACTGAAAAATATAACTCACCCTCAAGTTCTCTTGGCACCACACTTCCTCAGGGCCGTCCTTTTCCATCCCCAAGTCAACTGCAGCTCCAGGCTGCTTTCATTTCTCAACCCTAGCCCTACCCCTACCCTCACTTGAGAAGCAGCCTTTGGACATGGCCCTCCAGATATCCCAATCAAAAAGTATCTTGTCACCAAGCTCTCTTGCAGACACCTTTCCTGTTGCACACAATGATTGTACTTCCACACGATCTCCATCCCTGAACCTTAACCCTAACTGTAACCCTCCGTGAGGGCTGACCTTTGGACAGGTCACCCAGACATAGTCGAAACAAAAAAATCTTGCAACCAAACTCTCTTGGCAGCCATCAGCTCCCTTGGGCAGCTCTTTTCCATCCACATGAAGGCTGAACATCCAGGCCCTCTCCCTCTTTTGACCACGATGTTAATGGCCAACCTAACGGTAACATGAAGATTTACCTTCAGGCAAGGTCATCTAGATATTTCCCTAAGGAAAAAATCTCTCACACCCAAGCTCTGTGCAACCCATAAAATCCATGGCCAGCCTCTTTCCATCCTAATTCCAACTGCAAGTCCTTGCTTTCTTCCTCCCTCAAGTGTAGTCCTAACTGACGATCGAACTCTAGACGAGGGCTTTGCCCAAGATGAAAAACATCTCAGTCGGCCCCTCCTGTCAACCCGCATTCCCCTTTCCACCTGTGTGCTAACTGCACCTCCAGTCTTTTTCTGTCAGCCTCCCCAAGCCCAAAACCGTACCGTAACTCTAACGCTAACTGACGGACAGCCTTTGTGCAAGATCCTCCAGACACAGCCTGGGTGCTGCACAGCCAAGCTCTCTTTGCAGCCCACAGTTCCCTTCCTCTCTCACCAACTACACCTCCAGGCTTTCTTTTGTCTCTCCAGCTTTACTAAGCTTGGTTTTCTCCCTGATCCCTCTTTTCTCCCTGCGGCACACTGCACTGATGGCTTTGGGAACTTTTCCTCCTAATGTCCATTTCTTTCACAGCTGCTGAGCAGAGTCTCCCAGGAAGGCTGAACTCTGCCTGCCTTTCTGAGCTCTCAGGTAGGGTTTGGCTGCCTGTACCACTGAGGGTCTGGGCACCTTGGCCCAGCCTGTCCCTTCCCATCCTCCGTTTCCAGTATTTTGACTGAAATGTGTATCAGTCACCAGCTGGCTATGAAGTTTTATGCTGCTAATTTTTCAAGGCAAAGCTATAAATTCTGTTTTAAGGTGGAACCACTGAACTGAAGGGATAGGACTAGTTTTTCCTCTATGCAGCTCCATGTGTGTGAAGCAACCCTGAAGCTGGCGTAGCCCACAAGTGTTGATTGCCTTCCAAGCTCATTGCTTGCGTGAAAACCGCTCTGTGAAAACAGAGACTGGACAAATATCTGCTGAGAAAACTGAGGCAGAGGTAGGATTTTACAGAGTTCTTCTGGCACAGATGAAGCTCTGGGTGTGTGTCCTCTACATGCACATATCTGCTAACCAGGATCACCAGGATTTGGGAATTCTGGCATGTTTCTTTGGGAAGATCTCATAAGGTGTGGGAAAGAAACTCATAAGGTGTGGGAAAGAGATAAATAGCTTGAAATTAAAATATTGTTTGTTTAAGTGTTTGGAAGGAAACAAAGAGAACGGGACTTTAGAGGAACGAACAATGCATGCCTGTCCCAGCTAAAGCCCTGTGAGTGAGCTACTTGTTGCTTTAATATATTACGTGGGTAGTTGGAATGCCTGGAAGACTTTGTCGAGGACCAGCGAGGAATTTATGCTAAGTGCTGTGCAAATACGCACGATGAAGATGGTTCCTCTCCCAAGGATACTGCAGCCTGCAGCAAACAAATGGAGAAGGACAGGGTAACAAGGAGTTAATTTTGGTTAGTGTGACAAATGGTCTTCTCTGCATCCAGAAGTTGTGTCTATTTTTTGCAGGCCCTGCAAAAAGGAGCATTTACGTGGGGGTTAGGAGGAAAAGTCTAAATTAGTTTTACAGATGCTTAGAGGGAACTTCCCCTCAGGTACCGTGGGGAAATCAGGCAGGGCTTGTTTGTTAATGCAACGCACGAAGCTCTCCTGAGGGGCCCCTCAGAGGTGGGAGATAACCCACCAGCAGCGAAGCGAGGCGGGAGGCTGGGTCACGGCCGCCGGGCTCCTCGCGTGTGACGTGGTGAAGACAGGCGGGCAGGGGGTGGGCGAGCTCGTACGTTCAGATCCCCACAGGGACTGTGTAATGTATCGGTCTGCTTTGCATCAAGCAGCTGTCTGACAACAGCCTTCCTGAAGGCAAGGGGAAAAAAAGCAGAGAGTCCTTATAATTCAGGCAGCAGCTCTTGCTTTTGTCAATTGCTCTTGTCAAAGCCCGTTTGTCAGAGGCTCTGCAGGCTGTCACGTCACCCGGCTCAGCACCCAGGGCTCCGCCGCGGTCCCACAATAACCTTCATACCAGATGAAAGACTGAGCTGTTCTTCCTCCCCATCTCCTTGGGTTTCTTTTTTATCAACCAACGTTCATTTTTTAAACTGGAATTCATACACTAAAAATTCCTACCGTCAGATGAACATACTGGATTCGTAAATGATGATGCTGTAGGTCCACATCCACCCTAGTATAAAAGAGTCCACAGCAGTAATCCAGCAATAAAGGATACACTAGAAAAATCATTTCAGTGATTGCACGGATTATAAAATGCTGCCACTTTTCCCATTAATTTGTGCTAGCCTTGCACGGCCACTTGCACGCCAGGCTGCCTTGGAAGAGAACTGAAAGGCGTTATGGTCTCAGCTTTCCCAGTAAGTGATGGCCCCCGGCAAATCTTTCTGAATCCAAGTATCTTCTGTCACCAAAGCTTGACAAATCCCTCCATGGTACAGCATGTCCATATGTGCCTCTGGCTGATTTCTCCTATCTGTTTATTATTTCTATTTCAGATTCTCATGTTTCCCGGAGTTCAATAGGTATAATACAGGCATAATGATATCTTCTGTTAATTCTGCACTTGACAGGTGCATGCAATATTGCTCTGTGTTGGCCGGTTTTCTGTTATTTATGATGGTAACTTTTTCCTTGGAGAGGAAAGATGGCAATTCCAATGGATCATTATAATTGATTGGTTTTTTTTTTTAATCATAAATGAAGGCTGGGGTTTCTGATACTGCACCATCCTACTTTTAGAGGCCAAGTTCCTATTAATTTGCAGTTTTGTCTGTGGAGGAGCTCAGCACCAATGGCATGATTAAACTGGATGGAGCCATCCTGATTTGGCAACGGTGGATAACGCAAAATCTTGATGGAGAAACTTGCAAACATGCCTTGTGCCGTGATCTGGTTAAAATCATTGGGAGGCTCGTATAAAGACTGAGGGCCAGACCCAAGGCTGACATAAACCACCTCAGCAGAGTCAGTGTGGTTGGCATTGTGTAAGAGCATGACCCAAGTGCCAGGTAGTCCTACGACGACCCTCAGTCTGCAAGGTGCTCACCCGTGGAGGCTACCGGGCCTCTGCTCTTTCCATTTGGCCCGTGAGAGCGAGTTTCCCTGTACAAGCACAAGGAATGAATTGCTGTGAGAGGGTCTACTCACAGAGACGTGCCTGGTTCAGCTCTTGTGAGCCAGACTGAGTTAATTTACTGCCCCAGCTTGTGCTCCTCTTTGCCTGCCAAACCCCTCAGAGCACAGGCGGTGGGCTCCGTGGCCAGCAATGGTGCCAGTTGCCATCAGACCCAAGGGCACACCACCTCCTCATTACCCCTGCAACAAGCACAGGCAACAACTTCCAGCAGCAGCCAGACCAAGAGTGATAAACTTTTAGATGGCCCCAGTGCAGATGACCAGGGACTGGCCGGAGGCAGCCCTGTTTATCAATAGTTAATGCTGGTAAAGGTTTCTTTCCCAAAGCCTCCACGCGGAAGGGCCTCTGTGTTGTGCAATGCATCACCTTCATGGTAAGGAGATGTTAAACTGCTGCATAGAGAGGGGGAGTGTTATTTTGGACAGCATGGCATGGCAGCGAAATGGACGGAAGCCTCTTTAGCTGCTGATTTTATGGTGTTCCCCCTTTAAGCATTGGGTGTGGAAAAGCCATTCAATTCATGCTCAGCACAGGGATTTTTATAAAAAATGGATGCTCCACCATATATAGCTATGTCATGACGATTGTAGGACATGTTGGCATTACACATCCCACTTGACATGCCCTATGAACGTGGGCTGAGTAATTTCAGGTTGTATTTAAATAAAAGTGACTATATTTTTCCTGCAAGCTCAAGTCAGTTAAAAATATCCTATGGTTACTGCTTTCAAAATGCCTTAAAACCAACTTAATCTGGTCACAAAGACAGGGCGATGGTGACAGTCACATTACTCAGCTGCAGAGCGTGCCCACACAGAAGTCAGTCCCCGCACGTCCATGGGAGCAGACCTTGCCGTAAGGAAAGGTGGGCTGCCTTTCCCTGGGCACCACAGCTGCCCCATTGACCTCAGGAACTACCCCTGCCGCTTCCCAGGCTGCTGGTGAAGACGCAGCTGCTGAAGCCTTCGTGGAGGCATGCCGAATGCCACCAGAGACTAAGCACAGGACAGAAAAATCTCTGCCTTTGGACTCCTGTAGCACACGCTTGAGCTACGAGATGTGCTGTCCATCTCCATCCCCAGGTCCAGCTCGGGTGTCTCAACCTCCCCGGGGATGCAGACCTCTCTTTGGAGTCTTAGGGTGCCTGTTTGCAACCTGTCTTCCCTGGGCTCCCCGTCTTTGACTCTCCTTGCTACAAAAGCCAACTCAGCCGTGATCGAGGCCCTGGATGCACATGGCTCTGAGCAGCCTCGCTCGGGACCCCCATGCACACCCCTGCCCACAGGAGCCCTGTTGCAGGACAATTTCACATTTTATCATGTATGATATTGAAAATCTTGTTGGAAGACCTGACTTTCAGCTTTTCAGTTTTCCTTCCCTTCTGTTCAGTCACTTACAAACACGCTTCCACTTTTCCAACTTTGTCACTAAAGAGGATGGAAAAGTTACCCCCAGGTGTGGGTATCTAACCCGCAAAGCAGTTCATTATCATCTCACTGGCACTGGCACGGGACACTGTGTCGCAGGATGGTTAATACAGAGCAAGCCTTCAGTGCTCTAAAATCCACTTATCTCTCCGATGAATGGTACAGCAACTGGCAAAGTTGCCACCGGTCTTTTCCCCGTCATCTTACCTGCTTCTGGCAGGACACGACTCTTGCTCAGAAAACATCCCAAGCACTGCAGATACGAGTGCAATTTCACAAAGCCCCTGTTTCCTCACATGGGATCCCCCGCAAATGCTACAGAAAGTAGAGACAAACACACTCCGATTAGTTTTATAAGCACTGCGAAATCTCCTTCCTTATTAAACAGCTGAAGCAGCATTCCCGTGCTGTTCCTGTCCGGCGTAATCCCCCGTGACTAAAGGCTGCCGAAATGGCACGAGTCTTCCTAGAAACCACCGGGCAGGATTAGGCTCCCCTAGCCCCAGCCCGGCCCAGGGCTGCCCCCCGCCGGGGCCGGGGGCTGAGCC
>NW_009610514.1:0-213 GCF_000690535.1 Cariama cristata
AGTCTTCCTGCTTTGGGAAGAAATGTTTTTTTTAACTTTTTTTTTTTTTTTTAAAGGAAAAGAAAAAAATTAATACTAGCAGAGGATGTGTGTTAAGTGCATTTTTATAGCGCCACTCTGCTCTCATAGGAGTGAGAAGCCAAATTGTGACGGCACTTTCATTCCGAGGAGATTTAAAAGAAAACAAAACAAAATAAAGCAACCCCTTAGCCC
>NW_009610515.1:0-2504 GCF_000690535.1 Cariama cristata
TTTTTTTATTATTATTTATTTATTTATATTTAAATTTAGTTGCAGCAGTGAGCTCCTGGTCATGAACCAGAGACTTATTTTGTTTGTTCTGTATGAATATGAAATACAAATCCAGTAATATCTGTTTGCTTAAACCCAAGGCTACATGTTAAGATTTTATATTCAGGGATAATATTTCATAATGCATTTTACATTATGGGCATCTTTACTGTAACATTCAAACATACATTTTTCCTTTTAAGTTCAGTGCTTTTCTCAAATATCCTCTTGCCTGTTACCCAAATTTGCCTTTCTGAATCACAACAATGACTTCTGAGCAGCCTGAAATCCTTTTCATTCACCTAGCTATGTTCATTAAGTAGATTCCTAATAACTCTCATCTCTGTTGCAAGTAAACAAATAAAAAGCATGCCTATTATTTCCGTGAATATCATCAGAGAAGACACCAATAATATGAAGAATGTCCCCTTCTCAAAGATACTATACTCTTGTGATAGAATCCTCATATCAAAATAAAACACACAAGGTCATTTAGAAAAATTAAACAAGATCTACAAGGCTTTTAAACAAAGTCAATATTCTTAGCATTTCACAAGAGCTCTTCTTGGTAGCTATTGAAAAATGAGCATAAAGAAACCAAGAATAAATGTGAATCAGTAGCAGAGATGGTCAAAATAATTCTATTATACTCTTTTGTCTACTCATAAAAATATATTTCTGTTATCACTTCTGTATCCCATTGTTTGAGAATTATAAGAACCAAGGATCTACAATCCTGAAGTGCTCTCTTATTTTTCGACTACAAGAAAAAAATGGATGAAGTAGCACTTTGTCTTCCCAAGAACAATTATAAAGTGAAATAAGATTTTTATTATATTTCTTTCTATTTTCTTAAAAAAAAAGCTTGTCCTAAATCTTTCTTGTAGATTAAACACAACTTCAGTGGATCTAGTACTTTTTTCCTGAACTCATTGTGTTAGATTCTAGTATTTTAGTCCAATTCTTTCTAATAATTTTCATTAAAATTCTCTGAATACTTTTTTCTTTGACCAAAATCTATTACTAAGGCACTGGGACAATATACATTTAGCTAAGTGTCATTCCAGTATCTTATACCACTCTCTACTTACACCTTCAAGATGGCTAGCATTCTTCACTGTCAAACTTTTCTATGATCATATCTTTCTCTTTTCTTCAAACATCTGGAGAGTCTGTCTTTCCTGGAGGGGTTTGTTTGGGTTTCTTTTCCTTCTGTTTTTCAGCAGAGAACTTGCTGCCCAAAACTAGCCCAGGGATATTAGTTCATAGAGGTTGTTACGTCTGTTAGCTCCTGCCTTTCAGCGTAAGTATGAGAAATTGTTATCTTTCTTCATTTGCTACATTGTTTCATTAAAGTTTCTCATTGGCTTAAATATTATTCTCTGATAACAAAAACCGAAAACCCTCATTTCCATCCTACAAGCTCAATCATCCAGATATTTTGGTTGAGATCCTTAGCAGCTTCTCTTGAATCTGTAACATTATTAAAATAATGTGTCGAAAGGAAAAAATATAATCCTTTACCCTAAATATCAGGCACTAAAAAGCCCGAAAATTGGAGGTATACAGTCATAAGCCTACTTCCAAAGTAATTTACACAAAACTGCTCTTAGAGAAAGCATGAAGCCAAAAAGACGTTCCACACGTCTTTTTCATAGGCTATAGGATGATGATCCTTTAATTGTCTGTAGTCCAAGTGAGTCAAAATGTGATGTGATAGAAAAAATTAATCCAATTAAGCAATCCTTGTGTATGTACATACATCACTCGAGGTTCTGGCACACCATTCAATTTCATATATATATATAAAAATTTACATATATATAAAAAAATTTAGAACTACAGAACAGTTCACAATAGATATAAATTGTCATATTCTACAATTTTGGGTGAATTCTACAGTATTTTGGGTGAACTGACATTAATATTTTAGTTCACATAAGATATGAGCTACAGAAATTAATCTCCCTATCATCCCCAATTATTGTACTTTGCTATCCTTGGAAGAACTATCTTGAAGCAAATATATTGGACTCTATTTGGATCCAATTCAAATGAAGGCTATGATCCAAAAGCATGCCTAGATATCTTAAACTAACATGAGCTCAGTTCATAGGATCAGACCAGAGCTAGTCCACAGTAAATCTCCACAAAATGCATATACTATGAAAATCAGCCTCAGCACCCACTGTTTCACTATACAGATCAATTCCTCTTGTGCCATTCTATTTGTTAAGGTAGACACAGCCATTTATAAAAATTGCTTTCTCTGTGTTTTGTTTCCTCACACAAAGAGAAGCTTGTGTTTGCAATGCAGAATGCCATTGAAATCACAGATACGGATAGCTAAAGCATATATGAACCTTTCAAAACATGAAGCTTTAGTATTAACAAACCATCGACACACAAGAATTAAGACACACAAGAAGTAATGTCTTCTTCTAAGTAATGAAAAATATTCCTGC
>NW_009610515.1:2535-3824 GCF_000690535.1 Cariama cristata
TAAGATTAGATGAAACATTTTGAGTATATTGCTAATAGACCCCAGTGTTCTATACAGAATTCAGTAGACAAACAGGGAAAAAATAACCACCAGGAAAGATTTGAATTATTAATACATACATTGCATCAGAGTGGAACTCTTTGAGTCTTAAGTCTCACCTTTTGATTGACTTTATCTGCCATCATTGTTAAAGAGGTTAATTATTAATACTATTGAGAATATTTTCTTTTTAGTAGGTGTTCACAAGACTCTAGCCCAATATGAAAAGGGAAAGTCATAGCATCAAATTTTATGAAAATTCTGTGATAACTCTTGGAAGAATAGAATCAAATTCTCAATGTATATGAACACATAAACCATGCATTTCAAGTCTAATAGCATAGATAGGCAAATACAAGTATTCATGCATTTTGTGAGTGATTAAGAGTAAGGATTTTTGTACTGGTCACCAAAACTGTATCGATGATGACATATTTTCCAAAACCTATAGCTGAAATATTTTCCAAAATTAGGTAATAGACTCGATATTTTATATTATTCTTATGCATCATGCAGTCCTCAATGTTTGTTTTTCTTTTCATTCATCTAAGCTGTCCAAATTACTCTCTAAACTTAAAAGTCTTAAATTTAAAGGTACAGTGATTTTTAAAGGGTTGACACATTTTATATAAATTGGACAATAAAAACTCAGGCATAAAATCTCAGATAGTCAACTATGCTTCTCTACAAGAAGTGGAAGGACAGAACTACAGAAATGTATCCAGTCTAGGAAGATATTTAATAGAATGAAAATATTGTTTACTAAATATCAAGGAATTCAAATTAGCTACGTAACTTTCAGATCACTCAAGTTAGATGAAGCAAATACTATTCCTGGTGAACACTGTAGCTAAGCAAGTTAGAATTATAAATATGCCACAGGCTCAAAATACAAGGCCTTGAAAGGGAAAACAGTTAATTTTATTCAGAAATTAGATATTTGAAAAAGCACTATAGATTTGATACGAAAAAAATGAGGCATGAATGAACATAAAAATACAATTTGTTCCATTATTTCATTTTAATCAGGGTTACATACACTTTCATTAAGACAAAAAGATTGTTGGAAGAAATATATTTAAAAGAGGTAATTGAAGAGGAAACTGATGAAAAGGTACTTACAAACAAAATAACAGATGAGGTCTATGTCCAGAACTGTACTCCAAGACTAATTATCTATACAGCTACCTTGTATAAATAAAACTCATGGCAAAGGGGGGGGGGGGGGGAGGTTTTGTTTTTTTTTTTTT
>NW_009610515.1:3855-6873 GCF_000690535.1 Cariama cristata
TTGTTTTTTCACATTTCATACTGAAAAACCGTTAAAACTATAACACTGCTGTAAAATTAGAATATACTTTCTCTTCCATTGTAAGAAATATTTGAAGTGCAGCGGTCCACAAAACAATATAGAATTTATATTATTTGAAAACACTAATTAAAAGGAGACTTTTAGCTGATAGTAAATGATTTGTTGCAAAAATATCCCAAATACACAAACAAAACTATTTTTTTCAATAAGTTAGTCACACAAATTAGAAAACTACTCATATGTAGATATTGGTGCTTATTTCCTATTACGGCCATCTGCAACACCATGCCTGTTCTTTTAGGTTAAAAGTTACTTTGTAAGGATGTCAATGATGTCATTTGAAGCAAATTGCTTAAGTGTAAGAGCTCTTGAAACGTGAAACTATTACTTTACACTTGACTCAAAATGTCAGTAATTATTTGAGAATGTAGTTAACACAGTAAAGGTGCTTTAAATGTACAGCCTCATTAGAAGTACTGGAATATTTACCCGTGGAATTGATTACAACCATCAACTTGTTACACAATTATTACTGAATGAGAAAACAGTGTAGTATCACAGAAAAACATGTTTGTCTGTGGTTTGATTTTTTTTTTCCTTCAAAAGTCTTGTGGTGAAATTCTATGAAAACAAATTTAATTTGTGTTTTCTAATAAAAATAATCCTGGCTTATGCTTGTAAATACATGCTTCAGCTAATTAACATTAAATCATGACATTTGAACGAGGCAATGAGATGGTTGCCTGGAAAACAACAGTGGGGACTGTTGCTAACTACGTGGACATGTCTACTTTTATTATCCTAAGACTTGATTTCCATATGTGCAGTTTCATTTTCATTTTTGCATTCCAAATCAAAATCATTTTTATCTTTCACTTCAGATTTGGACCTGGAAGTGAAAGACATCTGTTAATTGCTTAGAAGATTTTCATCATACACTTAACAAAATCATTAAAGAAGTTATGTATCTGAAGAAAAATAAAATTATTATACATAAAATACTGTAAAATATAACTGAAAAGCACGGCTTATAATAAGGGTAGTTAAACTCAATTAAAGTGCTCATAGTTAAAACTTTATAGATCTATTTTCCTAAGTAGAACCTTACTATAGATAGGTTACAATAGTCAAGCTAGTTGAAGTATTCTGGAACTGGTTAGCATAAAAAATAACATCTCTTTAATTCAAAACGTGGCTACACATGTAACATTTCATCATCAATTTAACAAAGTTGAAGTATAAAACTTTAGGTGTGACAGACATCAATATAGAATAATGTATTAAATATGGAAAAATACTTTCTCCTGTTGATGAATGCAGCATGAATTTCAGTGATGAGAACTACAGATTGGTGCAAAGATTCCATTTTAAAAGATTCAGATAATTTGCTCCAGTTCCTTCCAAGATTTTTTCAGCACAGCTCAACTGTGGCAAATATTCACGGATATTTCTTCAGATTGTTTCTTTTTGCTTGTGAGAAAGATGCATGAATATTTGTTACCAGGAATACATATTTGCTAGAGCCCTTTAGTCTCTTTAAGGCATTCTGAAAATAAGCTAGTACAAAGAAAAACAGTCTAGGCTTAATAAATGGCTGGTTTTGATTGCAGGCCTCACATGAAGACAACAGACAACATAAAATTTATGATACATTTTGTTATGTGGCTGATGAATTATCCTACATTTTTAGTAGTCACTACGTACTCCTCCCTGTCAATCACATGTTTACAGATATTTTTTCATCATAAGAACATTATCGACATTGTCTGTGAATACACTGTTTGAGACTCAAGAAAATTCTAAACTGGAGTTCATGTTCTTTTATTCCACAGCTATAGACCAGATGGGTAACTTTCAAGGTCACAAGGAGAAAACAGCCTGATGGATTTTCTGAAAGAAACCACAAGCCCACAGAAGTGTACGGTGATTAAAAGATGATTAAAAGTAGTCCACATTGTCTTTTCAGACAGCTAAATTCATTCTTATTATGCACTCTCTCAAATATTCATCTAACAATGTATTTAATGCTGTGACTGAACTTCAAGACATTCCCTCTGATTCTCGTTATGAGCTCCAAAGAAGTTTTAAATATTAAGATGTTATTAAAAAAAAACTGTCAAGATGAAATAAATCTTCATCTGTTCTACTGTTAAGAGATGTCACATAGACAAGTAACATTTTTGCCTAACCACCTTTCTCTCTAATACCCAAGTGTGGGAAGTACCAAAAGCAAAAAAGTGCTTTGGACACTTAGTGTAATCCTATTCTTTTGTTGTACAGTGTCATGGAGAATATAAAATGTGGGTTTGGGGATAATTAGGTGTCACAGAAAAAGAGTAACTTGATACTATTGGTCAAAACATAATTAAAATATCTGAATTTTTCATTCTAAAACCTAGTTTTCACAATATTGTCATTCAGAAAGAAATTAGGATCACATAATGAAAATAGCATGTTATTTAGAAAATAATCACATAATGAAAATACCAAAATTCTCCACTAGAAATGCTCTCTAAATAGTATGGCCATTTTCCACAGGGACAGGTTGGCCTGCAGGTTATGATGAACTGCTCTCTTAGCCAGTACTGGGATTCTCACAGGAGACAGTCATTCTTATGATTCACCAGGGAAACTATAACTCTTCAATTTGCCCTCTGAATATAATAGAAATAGCCTTTCTGTCAAAGGAATCTGGGCTTAAGTCTCAACCTTGCTTTATATCTACATCGCAAATCATGTTGCCATGTGAAGTCACTTAAGCTGACCCTAAATGAATGGCACTGGAAGGCTGTGAGCTTCTTAAGTGCTTTGCATCTCTATTTGTACAACACCATATAGATGAATGTGTGCAATTTCCACTTTGAACTTTGCAACTTTCAAGATTAATTTCACTATTTATTCTTCATTTACTTCATGTGATTACAGAGGTTAAATCCTCAGCTGATATAAATCAATGTACTCTTGTTGTCTGACTTTAGGCATCTGCTCTTTCACTCG
>NW_009610515.1:6904-11348 GCF_000690535.1 Cariama cristata
ATATTTTGCTTTTTCCAAACAAAACAACATAATGGGCAACAATATTGTCATGGCTGCAGACAGTCTTGGATTTGATTGGATGAGGCACCATGCACTTCATAAAGCCAGCTGGCATTAGCAAGAACACTTTCTGGTCAATGCCCTCTAAAAATAAAAAAGTATCAATCTCACCAACAGCAGATCCGTATTGCAGAGTCCAGAATTAAAAGTAGCTCTCCCATTTGGCTGCTTTTATTGCTGCCACTATGCCATCTGGCCAACAAAATTATATAGCACTGTTATCAGCTTTATGTCTGTTACTTTCAAAGCACAAATATTTACATTTGAGGTTTATCCAAAAATTCGCCTAGATAAGTGATAGGAAAAGATGTTTCTCTTTCCAGTTCAGGACAAACAAAGCAGAAATTCTGGGCAGATGTAGGGTAAAGAAACTTTGAGCAGAATTCCCTTCCAAAAAAATTAAAGAAATTTAAAGTGAAAAAGGAATTAAATACTTGCACTACATTGAGGCAGATTTGGATAAATGGATTATAATTGATTTTATGCTGATATTTTCATCTTAAGTGATGTTGCTTTCTTGGGTTATTCCATATGATTATAGCTTATTGGATCAAAATAGATATAAAGACACAGTCTGTGTATAATTGAATATACAGCTCTTATTCAGAACTGCAAAATGGAATGAAGTTTAAAGGTAGTTAGATCAATTGACTAATCTATTTTTTTGGTTTCATGCCTTCAAAGACGAAGTTGTAACTTTTTCAATCATTGTGTAAAAGGTAACAGAAAATGCACACTTTTCTAATTGTAAAATAATTAGATGGTGTTCATGTAATTACATTTATCACAGCACTCCTTAGATAGAAGGAAGCTGAAAGGACAGGAATAGGATGTTGGAAGGTCTGTATTTAATTCCTGGCTCAGCAAATGTAATATTTTGCTTTAGTAGTGTCTTTCACATGTCTGTAGATTCAAAACAAGGATTACCCTTTACCTTCCTGTAACAGTTACTTTGACCTTGTAAGTAGACTTTGTAAGTTTATGGTAGAGACTGTTGGAAGCACAGATGGGAAAAACTGCACAAGCTAACGTAACAGTATTCCAAATAACTGAAGTTATTGTTGGGGGCCACAACAACCCTACAAATCCAGCACACAGAGGATACTGCTGATTTTCATACTTATTATTTGCTATGTATCTTCTTGGAAATTGGAACAAAAATATACATAAATTTCTGGCCAGCAACACTCCTATAAATACGCAAACTTATCACTGACATCATGTTTCTAATACTGCATATCATTATGCAAATTCTTTCAATTGTTTCCAAAGTATAAGCCTCTGCAAATAAATACGGCAAAAATAGCTGAGGGTGAGGGGCACAACACTAGGACATCACAAATATTGACCATGTCCAATCTTCAAGAATATATTCTGAGTTTACTCTGTCTCAGTGGAATTTGTAATGGTGTCACCTTTTAAGGTTGGGCCAGCTCTTAAAACGGGCGGCAGACGCTCTCTGTTAACATCCTCCCTCCCCCCGGGAGGGGAAAGGATGGAGAAAAGGGAGAGAGACTTATGGATTAGAAATTAAAACTACTTTAATAATACAATAATAATGGAAAACAGTATAAGTTATTAATATTAGTACTACTAATAGTGGAAATAAGAGGAAAAGTATACAAAACCGATACTGAGTGTCCCGATGATGGAGGGGGGATTGCAGGCCGGAGGCTGCAGCCCCCAGAGGCTCGGCCGTTGCCACAGCAGTGCAAGCACCCGGATGTCCCGGACTGGACTCTACCACTGACAGGAACCGGATTCAGGAGCACATGGATCGGGGTCGGAGGCAGGAGAGCGAGCAGGGTCCCACAGGGATGCCGGCCGTGAAGGAAGAGAGCGAGACCCTCATGATCCCTTAGCTTTATACTGAGGATGAGGTGGATGGGATGGAATACCTCGTTGGTCAGTTTTTGGTCACCTGTCCCATCTGCACTCTTCCACAGGTGCGACCCTTTGACGACTTTTTAATTGCTTAACAAAGGGGGGCCAGCAGTGGCCTTGGTTCTCATGGGGATAAGTATAAACATGGGGCACTCTGCATACCAATCCTACTGATACTTCAGTAGCAACTGTAAACATCGAGCGTTATCAGGCCTGAAACGCAGACAGTGTCTGAAAAACATGTAGCTGTACTTTCAGAAAGTGCAGTTACTTAGAAGAAACTTAACTGAGAGAAAACCTCCTGAAAGGAGAAAATAGCCCTGTTCAGCCAAACCAGGACAAATGGATATCTCGGAAAAGCTCAACTTCACTGAACTACGAAAATTGCTAAAACTAGAGTTTCTGTAGCTACGCAATTATGCTACTATTTCAAATTCTAATTTTAAGACTAAGCCTGAGTTCATAGATATTCTTTGGCACTGTCCTTTAACTTCATTATCTAGATTTGACCTGATAAGCATCTAACAACGTGGCACAAGTTGACATTTTACAACACATATATAAAAATACCTGGTAAGCCACAAGGAAAGAAAACAAAGATTAAAGCATTGAAAAACTATCCTTTTTCTAAAATTTGTTAAAGCCCAGGAAAACTGTGTAAGAGTTTTTCTTCATGTTCACTTACTTTTCTATCCCATTTTAATGCATACAAGGAGAAATTCTCTTTTTAGGTACTCATGTATGTGAAATCTTTCCTATGTAGATAAAAATGCTTATGGTTTTCCAGTGAATATATATTTTCCTGAAAATATATAATATGGTTTTTAAAGCATATCTGTTTTTAAGAACATATTTTTTGATAACACTGAGACATTTGAATTCATTAAAGCTGAGCTGCAAGTGCTTTCCTCTGCAAGTGGTTTGATACTAAAAGTGTCGTTTCAGGGCAAAGAGATTTCAGGGTAAACTTAACTCAAGTCTTCGTGAAAAAATAAGGAAGGGATTTTGAAAGAATTTAAAACATTAATTTAATTTGAAAATAAAATGTTTTTATTTTTTCTTTCAGAATTTAGCTGGATTTTAAGCTGAATTGGGCAATAAATGTTTTTAATACATGTTTATGAAAGACAAATGCTTTCCAAAACTATTTTTTTAATTCCACTTTTCCTCCCACAAATTTTCATTTTGATAAGAAATACGTATCTTTTCAGATAAATCCGAAGTTTTTTCTTTTCTGTACTTTTCTTCTCCCTACTCATCATAAGAGGAAAAACCCTATAGTTTTTATGAGGTATCAGAAGTATTCTATTTCAGTGATCCCTGCACACAACCCACATGCAACAGATACAATGCACTGAGATTTTACTGGATAGAAAAGCCCTCTCTACTGAATCCTGCAGAGACAATAATTCACACAACTTTATTTAAAATATACACATATAACCTTTACGAAATTTCATAAGTCTGCACACATCCCCGGGCATGAGTGTATTTACACAAAGAATAATTTGTGCAATCCCTTTTCTCATATTCACTGTTCTCATGCTTCCCATCTTCCTTCTTTTATATGAAACCTTGTGTGCATGTCTGACATGCTGCTCTTTGGGTCAGCTGATAGGACAGTGCTAGAGGTTACAAAAGCCATAATCCAGCTGATGCCCTGCTCCCTATTGACAGATGGACATATCTGTCAGACAGAATCTAAGATTAGTTTATAGCTTAATATCAAGGACAAGAATATGAGAGGGCTGAGTTCCTTTAGCTTTTATGTGCTTTTGCTACCTCAGGTCTGTGTTGTAAGTGATCACAGAATCACAGAATGGTTGAGGTTGGAAAGGACCTCTGGAGATCATCTTATCCAATCCTTTTGCTCAAGCAGGGTCACCTAAAGCCAGTTTTCCAGGACCATGTCCAGGTCGCTTTTGAAAATCTTCAAGGATGGAGACTCCATAACTTCTCTGGGCAACCTGTGCCAGTGCTCAGTCACACTCACAGTAAGAGTGTTACCCGATGTTCAGAGAGAACCTCCTGTGTTTCAGTTAGTGCCTCTTGCCTTTTGTCCTGGCAAGTATCCTACTGTCCTGGAATGCAATAGGAGGAGTGTTGCCAGCAGGTCAAGGGAGATAGATGATCCTTGCCCTCTGCTCAGCACTGGTGAGGCCATACCTGGAGTGCTGTGTTCAGTTCTGGGCTCTCCAGCAAAAGTAATATAAAAGAGGAAAGTGTAAAAAGAAAAGGACAGCAGGAAAAGAGTAAATCAGATGTCTGACTACCCGTATATATTTCTTACCAAATAGTGTTTTGTTGATAAAACAACTTATGGACTATGTGTATTCTGTACTGAAGCAAGTCTCTCATGAGATTTATCAGAAAATACCAAGCAATATTAAACACAAAAGTATAGTGACATAAAATTGTGGTTTAACCCCAGTCGGCAACTAAGTACCACGCAGTTGCTCACTCCTCCCCCACTTCCAGTGGGATGGGGAGGAGAATTGGA
>NW_009610516.1:0-13463 GCF_000690535.1 Cariama cristata
TGGCCACACCATTTCTGATACAGACCAGGGTACTGTTGGCGTTCTTGGCCACCTGGGCACACTGCCGGCTCATGTTGAGCCGGCTGTTAACCAACACCCCCAGGTCTTTTTCCGCCTGGCGGCTTTCCAGCCACTTGTCGCCAGACCTGTAGCATTGCATGGGGTTATTGTGACCAAAGTGCGGGACCCGGCACTTGGCACTGTTGAACCTCATACAGTTGGTCTCGGTCCATCGATCCAGGCTGTCCAGATCCCTCTGTAGAGCCTTCCTACCCTCCAGCAGACCAACACTCCCACCCAGCTTGGTGTCATCTGCAAACTTACTGAGGGTGCACTCGATCCCCTCGTCCAAATCATCAATGAAGATGTTAAACAGAACTGGCCCCAACACTGAGCCCTGAGGAGCACCACTGGTGACCGACCACCAACTGGATTTAGCTCCATTCACCACAATGCTCTGGGCACTGTCGGCCAGTCAGTTTTTCACCCAGCGAAGGGTATTCTTGTGCAGGCCATGAGCTGCCAGTTTCTCCAGGAGAATGCCATAGGAATCATAAATACATTATTATAGAGATCTGTGTCAGTCACATTGGTCACAAAGGGTTTTGTAAAGCTTGTTACCTAAAATGTGCTCTGATTTCCCAGTAACATTATCTCAGACACTGCTATTTGAGAAAGCATGGAAAACACCTTTTTAAATCACGACTCCTATATGATTCGCAATGTGTTTCCATTATATTTATTAATGCACAGATGGCATTTACCTACTTCCATATTTCCTGTAGTCATCCACTACTTTCAAATCTGAATATATGAATGACATAACAATGCCTTATTAGTCAGCCTGAACATCCACAAAGATTTTCCTTTTAACTGCACTACTGGCCTATTCTGAAGGATCTTCCTAATATTTTGTTTCTCTCTCCTGCTATTGTTCAAGATTTCAGTTATTGATTCTAATGTAGAACCAGGTGTGATGGATAAGGATTTTGTTTTCATCTCCCTAGGAAAAAATTAGCAATGAACAAACAAGAACATAGGACACTTCTCCTAGTCAGAGAGAAGCACATTCCTGTAGAACCTCTGCAACTTTTCTCCACAGTCCCTGGCTTTTCTTCCCCTCAGCACTACTCTAAAGCTCTCATTAGAATTGGTGTAGCAATAAGAATGCAGTAATCAGATTGCATACAGCCCACAAGAGACACACAACTATCACAGTTATCGCTACAATACTATGTGTGAGACTGGCGTAATGTGGGCTCTCTGTCTTTGCCACAGGCAACTGCAGTAGACTGCTGTGAGGTAGAACCCAGGTGGCTGCAGATGAACAGAAAGGATCCCACATATTGCCAAAGCCTCAAATTTGTCATCTTTCAAGCATTCAGTGGCCTCATACCAACTTGGTACCTCGTGACAATACTTTGTGATAGGTAAAAAGAGAAACAGATAAAGAGCAATGGGATGCTTGCAAGGATGATGACCTTCTCTGTTTGAGGCAATGAAAAACAAGAGGGGAATAACAAGCTTTTATAACTATTTTAAAGGCAAAAAAAAAAAAAAGGCAATCAGTGTTTCCAGGACTTGTTGGTTTATTTTCTTTAATATGGTGACTGTCATTCATTCTTGGTTTTAGGAAGCAGTAAAGATGGCACTGAGAAAGTCTTGGTCATGAAACCTGCATTCTGGTTCCTTTTCTGCCACTGATCTTTCACATGACCTGAAACAAATAGTTCCAAATTTGCCTTTTTCTGTACTCAAGACAGTTGATTGCCAGTCCACTGTCATAGATAATAAGTAACTTCAAGATAGGGGTCCTCCAAAGGTTTGAAGATATTCCTCTGTAATAGAGTAAGGACCAATATTATGAAGGTGAAGTCATGCTTAACCAATCTGATAGCCTTCTACAAGGTGACTGGCTCAGTGGATGAGAGAAATCAGTACATCTTGTTTGCTATTGACTTTAGTAATGCTTTTTACACAGTCTCCTGTAAAAACCACATAGATAAGCTATTGAAGTTCAGGTCAGATAAATGGACAGTGAGGTGTACTGAAAACTGGCTGAACTGGCAGGCTTGAAGAGTTGTGGTCAGTGGCACAAAGTCTAGCTTCAGGACAGTCACCAGTAATGTACCCCAGGGGTGGATACTGGGGCCAATATTGTTTAATATCTTCATACAAGGGAGACATGGACAAAATGGAGCAAGTCCAGTGAAGGTCATGAAGATGATTAAGGGATCAGAGAATCTCTCATATGAGCAGAGGCTGAGAGAGCTGTGATTGTAAAACCTGGGGGAGAGAAAGCTGAGGGGGGCCTTATTCCTGTGTATAAATATCTGATGGAAGGGTGTAAAGAAGACAGAGCCAGACTCTTCTCGGTGATGACCAGTAAAAGGGAAAGTGGCAATGGGCACAAACTGAATTTCAGGAAATTCCACCTAAACACCAGAAAACAGTTCGTTGTGGTGAGGTTGGTCATGCACTGGACCAGGCTGCCCGGTGAGGATGTGAAGTCTCCATGCTTCGAGATTCTCAAAACCTGACTGGATAATCTGCTGTGGTTAAACCTGCTCTGAGCAGGGCAGGGTGGTCTAGGTGATCTTAAAAGATCTCTTCCAACCTCAACTGTTCTGTGATCTGTACATGTTGAGATTAGCCTCACAAGGTAGTGAGATGTCTTCCAGTGGTTAGTCAATGGTAAGTTTTCTCAAAATTTGTAACAGAAAGCTTAGAGAAGTGAAAATCTTTTTTGCTGTTGTTGGAATAACTCTCCAGGTCTGCAGATTGGTGTTTGTTTGTTTTTTTCAGATGACAAAAAACAGACAAAAAATCTTTTTTTGTTAATGATGAAACAAAAGGAAAAGTGTTAAACTCCTAATAGCTAGTACAACTACATTATTTCTATCACAGTTATGGATGTATTATGCACTGGTCTCTGCATTCACCTGCTGTTGCTTGCTGAGTCTACATGACTGTGGCTCCATCTGTCAGGGACATGGGATGATTCTGCCCTTTGGTCATGAAAAGCACCCATGTGTTTTCCCCACTACATAGGACTTTCATGATACGGCTCTACTTTTGAGACAAAGACAAAAGACTATGCTGAGAGGATAATTTCTGTGGGT
Organism: Cariama cristata; assembly: GCF_000690535.1. Lineage (NCBI taxonomy): Eukaryota > Metazoa > Chordata > Aves > Cariamiformes > Cariamidae > Cariama > Cariama cristata. The sequence continues at coordinate 3,123 of NW_009610516.1, forward strand.
TCAGGTACATCAGCACTAAAATAGGTCTGTAATCTCCTCCAGTATATTTTTCAACATGATTTATCAAAAAACAGTAGTGAGTTTAATGGCTCCTCAAGACAAATCTCTCTCAGCATGCCTATTCCTGTTGGAATGCAACTGAAGACAGATATCCCACATGGATTAAAAACAGTCATCTTCCTTTTCCAGTCTGGAAAATACCTAGAAATCAAGATACTGGAGGAAAGGGATTTCCAACTATGCCTCAGTTATTAAGCCAAACTATGTCACTATGATCTCATGGGAGAGATGAAAGAATTGAGGTGAGTTGAGATAGTCCACTTTCTTTCTTTGTCATCTCTTGCTTAATCAGTGAAAATGTATAGATACTAATTCTGCACTGAACTATGCGTAATGAAAGCATTTCAGTCATAGCTGAGATAGAAGTTCTAAATTCACCCTGAGAGAGGAAATAGTACCCTGTTTCTACATGGTTTGGTGGATTTTTTATTTATTGTTACTATATAGCTGATATTGGCTTTGGCATAACAACAAAAAAACATTCCACATTGCTAATGTCATATTTTGAAGAAACATCTATTTGTTCCTGCCCTCTGCAGTGAACAAAAAGTTAATATCATGCATTCTCTTTCATCCTCTGATACAGCAGAAACTTGGGTTACAACAACCAACTTACTTAGGCTTTCCAGCCCTGTTGCATTTGCAGCTCAGAGTAGCTCCACACAGAAATAAAAGGCAGAGATCATTTTTTTCCTGGTAACTTTGGACAGTGATGTAGTATACGACTAAACTCTGACATGCAACATTTAAGTATTTAAAACTGGTATCAACACTTTGATGGGCCCGCTTTTAAGACAAGCACATTAAATGAGATCTCAGCTATGTAACACCCCAAGCATACCCATCTGCTGTGGAGGCACACAGCTGTTTCCGTTATTGTAGTAAAGCTTCTTGTCAGTTATTTCAAAGAGAGGGCTTAAAACATATTGTATGCTTCAGTTTATTCTGATCATAGCAAAAGTTAAGCCCAAGGAGCACCTGCATTTGTAAAACGGTCCGAACAAATTTTTATGTGTTTCATCACTAGTCCAAAGGACAGGACAAGTAAAAGCAGCTTACCATTCCATGAACAAAATGAAGACTGAGGTTCTCAAGACTGTCATAACCTTTTCTACTGAGGTTTATGAAGGCTTTTCCATAGATTAAGGAGATAGAACACAATATCAAGGTCAAGACATCTCCTATGCAATACTACAGGCTTGGGGATGAATGACTGGAAAGCTACCCGGCAGAAAAAGACCTGGGGGTGTTGGTCAACAGCCAGCTGAACATGAGCCGGCAGTGTGCCCAGGTAGCCAAGAAGGCCAGTGGCATCCTGACCTGTATCAGAAATGGTGTGGCCAGCAGGACTAGGGAACTGATCATCCCTTTGTACTCTGTGCTGGTAGGGGCACACCTTGAATACTGTGATCAGTTTTGGGCCCTTCACTACAAGAAAGACATTTTGCTGCTGGAGAGAGTCCAGAGAAGGGCAATGAAGCTGGTGAAGGGCCTGGAGAAAAAGCCTTATGAGAGGTGGCTGAGGGAGCTGGGGTTGTTTAGTCTGGAGAAGAGGAGGCTGAGGGGAGACCTTATCGCCCTCTACAACTACCTGAAAGGAGGTTGTAGCAAGGTGGGGGGTTGGTCTCTTCTCCCTGTTAACTAGTGACAGGACAAGAGGAAACGGTCTCAAGTTGTGCCAGGGGAGGTTCAGGCTGGGTATTAGAAAGAACTTCTTCACTGTAAGAGTCATTAGGCATTGGAACAGGCTCCCCAGGGAGGTGGTGGACTCACCATTCCTGGAGGTGTTCAAAAAACATTTAGATGTGGCGCTTCAAGACATGGTTTAGTGGGCATGGTGGCATCAGGTATACGGTTGGACTTGATGATCTTTGAGGTCTCTTCCAACCGTAATGATTCTATGATTCCTACCACACAAGGAGGGTGGGACCGCAAAAATATCAGCAACAAAGTAGAAGAACATTCTTCAGCTAAATTAACAGATGTGATGTGTAAAATCCTTTACAATTATTAGATTACAGTGTGAAGACCAGCATGTTACAAGGGATCCCTTTTTCAATAGCGAAACACTGCTGGTTAACACTATTAAAATGTTTTGAATTTAAATAAGGAATCTGGGCATTCAATTACCCTCCTCTGCATGACTATTCTACCACGAAGGCTGCAGTTGTTTCAGGTTTCCTATTTACACCAAGTGGAATTGATGCCAGACAGCAGGTTTGCTTGTACAGCTGACCTCAGTTTACAGCCCTTCTCACTTTTATGGACCCAAAGTGCTGGCTGACTTGCATGCTTCATCCACTTAAAATACCACTGCGGCACAGTGTGGAGAGGAAAACTGTTACCAAAGTCAGAAATGATTAGATTTTCATCAGTTCATTTCAGTAAAGCAAATAGTATTCCCAGACTGTTTTCAATGAACTTCTGTCAGCAATTCAGAAACACTTATTCAGTTCATCATGCTTCTTATGTAATAGGTCCTGAGTGTTGTAAGTGTAATGCTGATAGCTGGGTAGCTAAAATTAATGCAACATCTTTTTATAAATTGTTGAATTTCTGCTTCTGCTATTATCACAGGGGTTACAGGAAGTACATTATGGAAAAATGATATAATCTTTAATCATGACTACTATATAAGAAAGACTTGTATTATAGGAAAAAGCTCATAAAATGGAAACAAACTGTCAGGACTTCCAGCATGACTCCTGAGGAGTGTTCCAGAGATCATGAGATTGGAGTCTGACCTCTTGAATTTTCAATCTTATTTTAAGAATTAATAATAATCATCATGAGTTTTTCAGAAGGTAACCGGACAACAAAGATCATACTTTCTTTTTTAAAAAATAGGGATAATATTTGTATATTCTGAACTGTCTTTACTTTTAAAAGACAACCCCTAGATTAAAATTTTTCATTGAAAATTCTCAGGTTCTTAAAAGAGCAATTATATCCAAAAGATATTATAAAAAATTTTGCTACCGATAAAATCCCAATTTGAACACATTAGCCCAAGGCAGTAGTTTTTTAATTTAATATTTTCTTCACCACAGTTTCATTGAAACCCCAGAAGTCACCCTGTGGAAGCTGTAGGCTGCAGGAAAACCAGAACTGGCATATCCAGTGTCAGAACCAGACATCTCAAACCAGAATCCTGTATGTAGCTGCCAGAATGGTAGCCAGCAGCCTCACAAGGTTTCATGCAGCTCATAACCAAGTCTTGCTAATCCTCTCCACGTATTGCTCTCACTCTTACACTGTTACCAGTTTGTAGACAGTTTAGGCAGCCTAGTCTAGTAATTTCAAAATGCCTTACCAATTTCTCCCTTTCCCAAGGCACGAGAGACACCTGAGTAAACGCTAGTAAGAATTGCACTCCTTTGCCATTGTTTGAGTACTAGTCACATTAGCATGCTTTGGCTTAGGACTTTTGAGTCATTTCATCCAGCAATTGAATGTCACCAAGTCTGAGATACAGGATTTCAGCAGCTGAACAGTGCATGGCATCACAGAAAAGCATAGCATACCATTTCCCCTTGAAATACTATAGGAAATCGTATAGGCAGAACATAGATTATCTGAGACTGGTACTTGACAGAAAGATCCAAACACAGCTTCCAGTTACGACAGAAGTCTAAGGCTAGGTTTCACTGCACATCTCAGCAATTGCAAAAATATATTTACATAGACTGTATATGGTGAGAAACCAAGAAGTAAATAAAGCAGCACTTGCTTTTGGCCTGTAGTTAAACTATAGTAATTTGGCATAGCTCATTCTAAGCGTTACTGCTGCATGATGATTATACTTTCCACACGCAAAAGAGGATATCCTGTTTATTGCTGGATTGTATGGTCTAGGGTATTAGAGGTAAAGATTTTGATTTGCAGGATGTGTATGGGCTGGAGGAGCAGCAGACAATGGCTGAGGGAAACCTTGCAGGGCATCCTGCCAGGAAGAGAGGGTATCCAGCATCAGTAAGGATCAAAAATGTCACAGAGTGGAGACGGTGCATGCGGGATTTAAGTATGGAATTTTCCAGTATGTCTAGAGAGACCCATTCTGAATTACCATCTGGAAAAACATGAGTTTGCAGATGATTTTTTGTAGGAAAAGATGTCCAGAGAAAACTAAAAGTATGGTGGTTCATCATGTCTGGCCATTTCCATGTGACATTGGATGGTATCTGATGCATTCTCTCAGTGGCACCAGCACCATATAATACCAATCCTGTAAAACATATATGGACAGAAATTCATAGAATGGTTTGGAATGGACCTTAAAGATCCTTAAAGATAATCTAGTTCAAACCCTCCTGACAGGGACCAGGACAGCTTCCACCAGACCAGGCTGCTCAAAGCCCTATCCAGCCTGGTCTTGAACACTTCCAGGGAGGGGGCATCCACAACTTCTCTGGGCAACCTGTGCCAGACCCTCACCACTCTCATGGTGAAGATTTTCTTCCTTATGTCTAATCTAAATCTTCCCTTTTCCGGTTTAAAGCCATTGCCCCTTGTCCTCTCACTCCATGCCCTTGTAAAAAGTCCGTCCCTAGCTTTCTTGTAGGCCCCTTTACATACTGGAAGGCTGCTCTAAGGTCTCCGCAGAGCCTTCTATTCTCCAGGCTGAACAACCCCAACTCTCTCAGCCTGTCTTCATAGGAGAGCTGCTCCAGCCCTCTGATTATCTTCATTGCCTGCTCTGGACTTGCTCCAACTCGTCCATGTCCTTCTTGTGTTGGGGGCCCCAGAGCTGAAGGCAGTACTGCAGGTGAGGTCTCACCAGAGCAGACTAAAGGGGCAGAATCCCCTCCCTCGACCTGCTGGTCACGCTGCTTTGGATGCAGCTCAGGATACGGTTGGCTTTCTGGGCTGCGAGTGCACGTTGCTCGGTCATGTTGAGCTTTTTGTCAACAAATACCCCCAAGTCCTCCTCAGGGCTGCTTTCAATCCATTCTTCGCCCAGCCTGTATTTGTGCAGTATAATGTATTTTGCAGGTTACCGCTGTCTTGTAGCTGTGCCAAAGAAAACACCTCACTGACGTTAAAGAAAATAACATGTAGTACACTCGTTTATAGACATACTTGCAGCCAACAGTCTGCACCTAAGCAGGATGCAAATGGCAATGACTTAACTCCACAAGTCACCTTTTAAAAGAGACAAGATTTCAGAAAAAAAACTCCAAGAGCTAAATTAACAAGGATTTTAAAATGATCAAAGGTCTTTCTGAAAATTGCCAAGCTTAGCACTTGTACTTGTTTCATCAGTAAGTCTCTGCTTATTTTTTAAAAAGGCTATATTTATATAAAGTAGGAAAGCATTCATAAGGTCATATTATTTCACCATGCCTTATCTGTATTTTGTAGAGCATATCGCATGTTATTCCTTGTCATTTTCAGCATCTAAAACAGATCAAAACAAATCAAAAGTTGAAAGATAGCTCTGTGCTTTGCCAGCAGATGCAGTATTGTGTTCTCTGTTAGATTCTGTTCAGGATTAACTGGATAAAATTTTCATCCCCTGTTCACCAGGGGATGAGACTCAGTGATTTAATAACTACTTCTGGTTCTACAAATGGACTGACAAACCATTCAGCTGCCATCCAAGACCTCTGCTGAGGAGATGGCACTAACTGAAATACTGAGAGTCATTTCTAGATACCACTTGGTGTTGCCACATTAAAGAAATAAGAATCACTTTAAACTCGTGAAATGTGTCTATCCGTACTACAGTCATAATCAATCATCTGGAAAGTCATATGGAAAGTACCTTACTACATAGAGAACATACAAAAAATTGAAATCTTTAATAATGACAAAAAGACTCTGTCCAAACACTTTTAATTAACACCTTTGAATAAAAGAAAATTATTTCTCACATAGGCCTTAGGTGTTTTAAGGCCAGTGCACCATTATTATCTTTGTATTGCATATCAAAGACTGAAGAAGTGTAGCCTAAGATATCTTTTTTAAACCAGATCTTGTGGTACAGGGTCTGCAAGATATTTAGGATAAGAACACAATAGAAACAGTGTTCATTTCCATTTTTTCCTTTAGAAAAGCAATCAAACTTTACAGAATGGGTTTTATGATAACAGAAAGAAAGAGGTTGGAAGAATACTGTCTCTCACTTCCAAATTTTGATCTACATTTTGATTACAGTTCTATTATAACATTCACTAAGGTAGTAGCTCTACAAGTAATAACACCAAAGATGTCTTAAGTGACAAAAAAAAAAATTCCCAGACTATCTTTAAAGCACTTACAGTAGCAGGCTACCGTCTACTAACCTCGATTTATTATATTCTGTTTCCTAGAATGCAATTATAAATCATTCAGACTGTTCTCACATTTCAATAAATATTTATGAGTTTCTTTATTTGCAAATAGAAAAAGCCTATCAGGGAATGGATTTATTAGAAGGCTGAGTTAATGAGCTAAGTATTGAGAGAACTGCTTATAGCAGACACTTTTCACATTGCGATCTGGTGGAAATACACCATGGGGCATAAGTCCCTGGCTTTGTTCCTTGTTGTCACCTGTCTACATCATCTTCAGTATGCTGTTTTTACAGACACATTTGCAACGTAAAGATTGTTTTTCAGATATGCCGAAAATTTACTACAGCAACCAAGGTCAAACATTCTCTAAGTTAATGAATAATACTTGAAGACCTAGCTCTAGAACAGTATTACACCTTACACTGTTGCTTGCACTTGTTTAAAACTGAGGCAATGAAACCTATCCCTTGAGCTGAACAGTAGTCTATTCTATTCAAAAGTGATAGAAAGCCATGACAATGCTGTAACAAGTTTCACTGAGCTTATGATCAAATGCTTTGAGCCCAACAGTTATAGTAGAACCACCAAAACTATTCACAGGAGTTTTATTAATCATACAATTCCATGCTGCTTTAGTGATCATTTTCTGTAGTGTTCCTAGGTTTTTCACAGGCTTTTGAATTTTTGTTGTGGGCTGGACGTGATGATTGCCAAGCAATTGTCTAATTGTATCACATGCTCCTCAGTGTGCAGTGATTTCACAATGCATAATAGACTCCACGATGATCTCAGCTACATTTTATTACATGGCTATGTAACAGTTCCATGGATGAATTTTTTGGTCCTGGGTTATATATGTATCAATGCAAAACCACCCATCTAATGTGGTTCGCTCTTGTTTCTACATGCAATGCTGTCATGACATAATATGACAAACCATAGAAGTTATGTACCATTTAACCATTTCCCTCCTGGGTCTTTGCACTCTTGATATCTGAAAGATGCATGACTTCCCTGTGGCCTTAATTGAGTATCACAGCCTTTCTGGAAGTACAGAAACATACAACATGCCACACCAGATTACAGTAGCCTTCTGCTTATAGCAAAAATGTCATGAAGAAACTTTTCTTTCCTTTTTCATTCTCCTTCCAGAGTTCTTGGTGACACTATTAGAACCATAAAAGTGCTTGTAAAACAAACTACATAAATAATAAAGTTTTAAAAAGTATTACATAGAACTTGAGCAAGTTTCACAAGCATGTCTGCAGCATACAAGGCAGTTGACATTAAATGTGTTGTTTGATGAAACAGCAGAGTAAACCAGAGTCTAGCTAAGAAAACTGTGCATTAGCAGGGTCTGATGCAAGTCTATATTGTACCTTTTTAGTAGCCCTAAGGAAAAAGAGCTCAAATGATCACGTCATCTGTGCCAATACTCTGTCTCACTTCCTGCACAAGTAACATCTGAGACCTTGCTGGGGGAAGAGGAATCATCCATGAAAAGATGTTTCTGGGACCCTGCTCAGGAAAGCAGAGAGCTGCCGAAGGATGACACCTCTGCCTGTGGCCATGGGGAGGCTGTGAGTGCTGGTTGAGTGTGGGGAACTCCCAGAGGAATGAGGGAAACGTCCCTGGAAATAATTCAGCTGCAACTCAGTAGCTTACGTCAGACACGAGAGAGAGGTTTTCTGCAGGACAAATCCACTATTGCATCAGCTGCCGCAGCCTCCAGCTAAGCTTTTGTTTGGATGATTGACCAATGCTCTTCTGCATCGCCAGTTACAGGTGGCCAGATCCGTAAATCCTCCTAGAATTCATTTAGTAGTGTAAGCTCCCACCGACAAAAGAAACTTGAGTTCCCCTTGAAACCTCTTGTCCCCTCATGGCCTGTAACCTCCATATCCATAGCTAACTTTCATGACTCCTAAGACACCCATAAAGCACCTCTGTAGATCTTAGCCACTAACACTACAAACATTTACTTTTAGCGCTGAAACAAGAACTGCCTCTGAATACATGGGATTTAAAATTCAAGACAAACAATTCCTATATCTTTGGGTCAATGGCTCCTCAACTGTTTAAAAAAAAATAAAATCTTTAGAAGTCAGACATTGGTTAACATTTTACCTTCAGCATCCCCATCTCCTCCCACCCTCCTGAACTAGACATGTAAAATATTCATAAACCAAAGAAAGTGAACAGACCCCAAAGGAGTTTTACCACAAAATAAAAAAGTGAAGTTTTGAAAAGGCAAACGAACTCTACATTTTTTTTGGGGAAAAAAAAACTGTCCAAATGTCTGTGGTCTTCTCCTCTATTTCCATTAAATGACGTAGCTGAGAATAAGTCAATGGGGATTTAAAATCTGGGCAATGGTATTCACTGTGCAGACATCTATTTTATCCAGTTATTTGCATTATTATCCATAGCAAAAGAGATTCCTTTGCCTTCAAAAACAGAAAAAATAACACATGTGAAGCTAGATGCTGAACACAGCTAACAACCCAGTGCAGGTGCATCTGAAGGGAAACATTGCCAAGAACTTGAGAACTTTGACATTTGGTTTTACCGGAGTGAGGGCTTGACCAATGCAAACTGATCAGCCATTCCTTTGGCAGAGGTGGGGGTGCACTGCCCCCTGGACAAGACAGTGGGTCATGACGGCCACTTTTCATTAGTGTGCTTTGTTTATTTCATTGCTCTTCACAGAGCTCTTTCAATAAAGGAAAGCGGAAACCAGCTAGGTGGAAAGTTTTTCCCTATTCATCTTAGTCACTCCATCTTGTCCACCAACTACAACAGGAAACAAAGACAGACTCACTTTCTCTTCTTTTCCTCCTTTTAGTGTCATTTCCCACTCCCCAAACAAGTGGTTCCCATGCATTGTTAATGGTTGAGGACAACAACCACCTTGGCTAGAGAGTAGGAAGACTATGTCTAGAAGTCTGGGGTTCATAAGCTAACAGATTTCCCATAAATACTGCTTAATCCTTATTTGTCAACTGAGCAATTTCCTTTACCTTCCTCTCAAGGATTTTCAGTGACTCCTGTGAGAAACAAGGCATTGGACTATAAACACCTTGCTTGACAGGGGTTTCAGTGGTTAAAATGAGCAGTACTATAATAATTATATACTCCCCATGGTCTCACATTAAACCTCCTAGTTCCCTTTAAGGAAGAAATGTGAGACTCTTTCCACTCACCTTAAGAGATTGTGGTGAAAATTAGTATGTAACCAAGCAAAATACAATGAATGTTTACAGATATGTATACAGAAAAAAATCTGTAGCCCTATCTTGCTTTCAAGATTGCTGTTGGGGCAGCAGCAACTGGGAACATTCAAGTGGTTGTTTTGCTTATTTTAGCATTTGTATGCCAGAGTGTCAGTGCAGGGCTGAATCTAATTAGTGTAAATGCAGCTACACGGAGATCAAAAAACACAGAGATGTTTCGGAGATTGCAAAGACTGGAAGAAAAGTTTTTATTGAATCCAACCACATTGTTCCATCAGTTTGACGAGAAACATAAATAAACTGCAGGCTTCTAGGTATCTAATTCCACTTTGGGAAACCTAAGACCGTGAACTCTCATTTGCTTTAAAGGGAGTAACACAGGAACGTAAGACATTTGCTGGCATAGAATTACTCATACTACTCAAAATGCCTAGAAGTAGATTAATGTGGGTTTGTGCCATTAACTTCAAACACCCTCATTCTCCATGTCTCACAATGTTGGTATAATATCCGTAGCAAGATTGCCCAGTAAAACAAAGCTGGAGGACAATAAAAAAATGTAATCCGTGGGGGTAACTTTCTTTTATACCCTTCATATTTATGCATCATTTGTTTTTAAAACAGAATTTCACTCAACTGACCACCCACCTAGTTTCCTACTGCAATTATATTTTATTGCTCTTTGAAAGAGTGGGGTCGAAATTATTAGCCACTAGTAAATTTCTTCATTCTCGCCAAAGTCAGTGACAGCCTAGGAGAGTCCTTACTTTCCC
>NW_009610516.1:13494-21340 GCF_000690535.1 Cariama cristata
TTTCCCTACCAAACCATTGCATCTTATCTAATTTAAAACCTGATATTTATATCTTTTTCCATATTTTTACCTAGGCTTTAATTTTGGCACCATGTTAGGTGTATGTGATGGCATGGAGGAAACACAGAGCCTCAAGCAGTGGGGGAAGTGAGGAGAGAGGGAAGAGGGAATGAGAGAAGCATGTGAGCATTCCTCAGATTACAGATGGGATTACAATGTCAGACACAGCAAAGCAAGCTGATTGCTGTTTGGAGCTGCAGACCTGAGGATGCCAGGGCACAGGGCTGGAAGGTGACACTAGTTCTCCAAAGAGCTCTTTGGACACCTGCTCCCAGGATTCGGTCATGCATGGCTGGGGCTTCTCTGGCATGGCCATAGTACCTCTACACAGAGGAGGGAGTAGGCTGGAGGCCACGGCCATTCAGGGATGAAGTCTCTTCAAAGTCTGAACAACCTTCAGGTCTGCACTCAAGTACCATTAGCAGTGTCAAGAGGGAGTGGTGGCATTTGTTTTGCTTAAACTCACTATATGGGACACTGCAACACTGTATTTTCAGTCTCCTGTAGGCAAGTACTTGCCTTAAACATTGGTTTTAAAAAGCTGTAAGCTGAAAATAAATTCTTACTGTTCATTTTATGTGCACAGCCCACTGCTGCTGAAAAAGCAGTTGCAAATGCTAAGCTCACCTAGAAAGCCACACATCCTATTCCACCCTACTACTACTCTGCTCCTTGACAGCTTCCATCCTGGTCAGTGAACCAGGAACAACACACAACAGTAAAGACAGGAATCAAAGTAAAAGTGAAGAGAAAGTAATCGACAATGGGAAAAAAAAAAAAAAAAGCATGCTAGAAGCAAAGAACTTCCTTAACTTTTTAAAAAGCCAATACATGATTAAAGTTTCAAAGAAATTTTAATGAAAGACAAAAGTCTTGAAACTACTTAATATTCCAAATCAGTAACAGACTCATGTTTGCACATGCATCTGTATAAATGGTATACACATTTACTCATGAACTGTCACAAAGACATGTAAATATGATTTAATTGTTCCTTTTTACTTCTTTTTTTTTAACTACTCAAACCATCTCCTTTAATTGCCTGCCAAGGCCTGGGAGAGTTTAGTGGCACTTGGAAACGTTGCCAAATAAGCAAACCAATTAGATTAATTGGCACCAGAGGTACTGTATGCTTTTGGATAGTACACAGATGGAAAAAAAACAAAACAAAACAAAACAAAACCAAAAACTCAACGTTTAGTAGTTTCAAAGCTATGTTTGTAAAGCTTTGTTTTCTTTAAGGATTGAGTCTATGTATCATGCTGCTTTTGATTTTCACGGAAGAATAATGGGATGTACATATCCCGTCACAATGTGCGTCCAGAAAATATCTTCCAGACCCAGAAATATACACTCTGAAAATATTTGTCACTTCCCATTTTCAGTCACAAAACAACTCAGAAAACATACTGTGCATGCTTCTGGAGAAGAGAAGGTAGAGGGGAGGCACTCGAAACAGTCTCTCAAATAATCAGCAGATAAGTTATATCAGTATTTCAGCAGTGCCATAAACAAATAAATGCTTAGGCTTGCACACAGATTCCAGGTTCCAACTTCCAAAAGTTCTCTACTTTTTCAGTGTTTTTATCTTTAGTCGTCACCTTGCAATACCCTAGGGAATTTCAGTAGGAAATTTCTTTTGGGGTTGGCAACATATAGTCTTTAAAGGTACTCAACATTTTATAGCACCATGTGCCTTCTACATTTCTATGTTGCTAATTAGGAGTTCAGACTATCTGTATCTTATGCAATAGTCACACTAGGCAGCTGCAAGTGCTCAAAAGACTTCCACAGTTGCAATAAGTGGCTGGGCATCACAGGATGAAACATCTAACCCAACAGCTATTGCATAGTTGGTGGCATATTTCTGAAGTTATGTAGCTCTTTTGAGCACACCTAATACCTCTGAACTCACTCTATTTAACAGAGAAGCAAGGAAAGAAAGAACTGACTAACTGTAAATTAACAATTAAACCAGCTTCAGAAGTCCCCTGTGAGGTAAAGGCATATTCCCACTTTATCATACTAAAACTAGTATTGAAAAACCAAGAGTTTGATGACAGACAGAGACAAGCACTTTGTGGAAGCAGCGTTACGTTTCAACAACCCTTCCCATCCAGTGCTGCTGTGCATAACTGTGTGTCTCTTCACCAAACTTGCAGTGAGCTGGAAATACACTGTCAGTTCAGCAGTACTGGTAGCTTGGTGGCAAGGAGTCAGCAAGGATAGAGTAGTTGCAATCCTCAGCTTTCAAAGTCCTTAAAAAATTTTAACCTAAGTTGACGACATAAATGATCCATGATTTTGGCCCCATATGACACCTTAAGAAAAAGGGGAAAAATATCCCAAAACCTTCCCATAGTAGCTATTTTTTTGCTATAGTGCAGGTTTATAGCAACCGGATGATGAGATCACTGATCATGGACCCTGCACACTTTGAAACCCAGGCAAATCTCCTGCTTTGATGAGGACTTGCTATGAGACATGAGAACTGGCTATGGCTTAGGTACAAAAGAAAGGGAATTATTTTGATCACGTGTGAGATAATCCTTCCCAAACGGGCGACAAGAGAAGACGTCAGGAAAGACAAACTGGATTTCTTCATGGTAAAATCACTAACTATCCTCAGCTTTCAATACCAGACGTGAAAATGTTTACCTTGAGGACATTTCCAATGAACGCATGTTTGCATTCAAGCTTCCAGACCAAGGTCTGTGATGGTGTGGCACTGTCTGGAATCAGACCTGGGCTGTCTAGCCAACAAACAATGAGCTAATCTAGACTCATTGAAAGAGAATAGTATTTGATTCTGTTTCAATCATCTGATCTATTTGTTTCCAAAAGTACAGCGCACAGATTGAATAGGTTGGCGTTGCTAAGTTTCCCTGGTAGAATAGCGCTTTTGAAATTGTCGCATTGCCTACAACAAATTCAATGCAATTGCTCCCAGGCTTCTCAATTTTTTTTTTCTTTTTACTACCTGAATTATGTCTTATCTAGATGATAAACTTCCCCATGATATTCAGACACCTGTGGAGTGCTGTGCCTACTCACAGTGCTGCGTAAGCAATACTTTGATCTCTACAGTATTATAAAAATGCTTTACGATGAGTAACAATAAGTGATTTAATAACTGTTGCAGTTAAGGCTGGTATATAGTGAACATATTGCCTGCAAAACCTATTTCAGCTACTGTGGCTCTCTGCAGATCCATAAAAACTCGTGAATTTAGTTACTTAAATTTAGATACGAAAAAAATTCTCCTGAAAGTTTCAGATGCTCTAAAGAGACCACACTATTAACCATTAGTTAACTATTAATAACCATTAAATATTCATTAAAAGATTTATTTCTGTGCAATCAACAGTTAGTGCTTTCAGCAATAGTAATATACAACCTCAAAACCTCAAGTGTTCACTAACAAAGGATAGTGGTTGGGCTTTGTGTAATAAGAAAATTTGATAAAAAAGACAAACACCTCAAGCCTTTAAGCAAAAGCAGCAGACAAAACATTTAAATATTTTCAGGTGCAGTACGTTTCAGATTAGCATTACAAATCCCATATGCAGACTGTACAGAAAATGTCACAAATTGAATGAGTTCTCTGAATACTCTCACTGTGATACACAAAGAATAAACATTGATATACTTTGGCTGAAATCTTTACTCTTCAGTTTCACAGTTTATCAAACCTCTCTGGGGACTGTTGTGAAGATTATATATCAAATGTACAGAGACTATCGCTGTATCTTTGTTGCTTGAGGTCAGAGTTTGAGGTCTACTATTGTTATACACTCAGGCAACTTACATTCAATAGGAGGTACATGGGTGTTATTCTATAGGCCCTATACTATGGTACACATTTTGGGCAAAACAGGAGGATACCCACTACAATGATAAATGCATAAAATACTTATGCATGGAAGAACAAAACAGAGTAAAATCCTCAGTGACTGTGGGGTCCTTTTGAAAAGTGATGTTAACATCACTCATACACTGTGGAAAATGTTGCGAAGTTGTTTTAGCAAAAGTCTTCAAAAGGTTGTTATTCCTGTGCACTTCCAGAGATGGCAGAAGAGTGAGGTATAAAAGCCCTAGTGCTTTTCTTTCTTCTCAGAAAATAGAGTGCAAGCCCTGACTTTGTTGCTTTTAAAGCTAATATTCAATACAAAATAGTTTAGACTGTTTAAAAGGAAATCACTTCTCTCCCACCTTTCAGCATTTGGGGTTGAAATAGAAGATAGAGTGGTCTGAGTGCTATTTTGTGTTTCTGTTGTTTTGATAAGGAAAAGAAAAAAAGAAAAAAGAAAAACCACTGCAGATAAACTGGAGGATTACCAATAGACATTAAGCAGGACACAATGAATCGGTAGCTATGCCGAGAGTTTAACCAAGACACCATTGTTCTGCCTCGCAATAGGGGTCAAATGTTAATCAATCAGAGGTAAGAGCATACTGAAGTTTAGGGACATAAAGAGATATCAAACCTTCTGAAATATATCAAAAGCTCACTTTTGAACTTTTTCACCCTGCTTTTTTGGCATCTTCACCTCCCCTGGAACAAATCAAGATATCCTGATCTCGTTAAATGGCTGCTTAACTTGCTTTGTCAGTTTTCTATGTTGACACAATTTCCCAGGCACAGGCTGCATCTGTGCTTCAGCTTTTGAACACCAGGAAAAGTTGTTGTAGTTTGACATTTAAAGCCCCTGTGTTGGAGTTTTGAATATGTCCACAAAACTTTACCTGATAGTTTTCGACTTAAAAATACTCTCTGAAGATTAGCCCCACAAAGCCCTACTTTCTTAGTTCACATCTTCCTCTTTCTCCTTCATGCTAATAAATTAACATACCTTCATCCATGTCAGCCCTTTGATCTTTTTTTTCTAGTGAAAGTAAATTCTGACAGTAACGTTAACGCCTTACCCTCCCTCATCTCAGTCGCACATCTGTCAACACCCTGCATTTCTGCCTCTCTGTATAGCCCAGTCTCTGTCCCTAATGGTTTCTTCTGGTATTCCCATTGAAAACAGCATCACCAAAGCTCATTCCCTCCATCATATTATCAGACACACAGTACCTCTCCTTTCAGCCTGTTTGTCTGCATGCAGGACAGTTGGGAGTACGGTGTTCCCTGTTCTTGTAACAGCTCCTTGGTGAGGGCACTCCATGTGGCCCCCTTCCCTCCAGGAGACCAAGCCAGTAGCTTCAAGAGGGTATTATTAATCAGTTTTCAACTTTGGTGTTACAGTCATTCACACCTTCAGCTAAACCATCTTCCCCTTCTTCTTCATTTATGTACCTGTACCCTTCACATTGTACCAATGCAGCAAATAGATATCTTTTACCCATTTATTCTGTTCTCTCTGATTAGCTTCATGTTTGAACAGCATGTGTTAGATGTTTCATCCATTTTCTAATGGTTTCATTTCTACCGCCCTGTCCTCCTGATTTAGAGGAAATTAGACATTTATAACTCCTTAACTTAGAACACATTTCAGTTGAGTTCTCAGTGCTTGAGGGCAATATGTTTTATACCAGTCAGTTTTGACATACAATGACTACTGAGTGCTCTCTAAATGCTTTATATTTGTTCTATCTTCCATTTAGAGGAAGTTTAAACCTAAAAAAAAACCAAAGCAACATAAACTTAACTTAAAACCAAGTTTAGACATCGAATTCGGACATGTCTTCTCAGACCTTCTGGATCATTCTGGACCATGCTGATATCCTCTCTCTGGTGACCAGCGACAGGACACAAGGAGATGGAATGAAGCTGTGTCAGGTAAAGGACAGATTGGACATTGGGAAAATGTTCTTCATCGGGAGGGTGGTCAGTCCCCGGAACAGGCTCCCAAGGGAAGTGGTCATGGCACCAAGCCTGTCAGAGTTCAAGGAGTATCTGGACAATGTTCTTATGGTTTAGTATTAGGTGGTGATGCAAGAAGGATGATTCCTGAAAAACTGTTTTAGTAAGATGAAGAAATGCCATGCTAGAAAAAAAGGAGGAGAAAGCATATCTGCACTCTGTACTTTGTGCATCTAGATTAAGCATAGAACAGACAGTTAAACTAGAAACTTAAGTTGCAGTTAGTGGAAAAAGAAAATCATGCCCTGCCAGGGGTAGTGAAGGAAAAGTGGGGTCCAATTCAAAGTATAAAAGGTATTAAAGTAACTAAGAGTATATAGTTTAAATTGCCCAAACAGGGCATTTAAAATCAAGGGAAGATTAGTGATTTTAGGGACACGGAACCAGGGACAATTTTCTGTCCTGTAGCGCTCTCAGATTAAAACCAAATGTCCTTCAGACATGAGGCCGTAGTTCAGCTAGACACAGTTGGGGACAACTGCAAGGAGAAATTCAGTATTATGTTATGGAGATGGTCAAAGTAAATGATCACTAGTGACATATTGGAAAATTCATTCACCAGAACTCCTGGAGCCAAACAGATATTTCCCTTGGTTTTTAAGTTTCCTACTTATCATATCATCAGCCTGGATTTCTTCAAGTCTTTCTATAGCTCGATTCCAGTTTTCCGTTTCACCTTTTATGGTAAAAGCAGTCAGTAAAGCAAAGATTCTCTGTGTTGAGAGAACTTCCTAGCGTAAGAAAAATACTGTCCCAGAGTTTTTCCATAACACCCCTCTTAATTCCTTGATCTTTCTGGGGAAGTTCAAAGGAGACCTCTCTGACCATTTATGTTACACAGCATTCATTGCTAAACAAACTTCACATTTGATTCATTAGTTTAAGTTTATATATCACTGTGTTCCTTGCTGTTGTTTCTGAAAAAAAAAAAGGATATGTGTGGCCCAGTTTTCTGGCATTTGCCTTGAGAGAGAGTGGGGAAAAAAAACAAACCAAAAAAACTCTACAAATAATTTCGCTGTATATTTATCTTCAGATAAAGGATAGGTCCTCTGGTCTCTTCCAGATCCTTTGTGCTGTTCTGACAACAGGAACAGCCAGAAAATCCTTGTAACTAGTTACCTGGCATCTCCAGTCAAGAGAAGAAATCCCCTAAACTGGATGATGGATTTTTCCTACTCTAAACTGCACAGCAGCCCCAGCTCAGGCTGCATATGATCAAGCTTTATGGTCTGATAACTATCTCACTCTTAATTAACCAGATTCTATTTAGTGACTACAGACACAGACAAGGCTGTGGGATGCTCAGTGCCCTCTTCACCTTGGCCTTCACTGAAAGAGTCTCCCAGGCCTCTGTGCCTAGGAACAGGGTTCAAGAAAGAAAGGAGGTACTGGGAGTGGATGAGGATTGAGTCTAACATCTCTTGAGAAATCCTGACTCCCATGTGTTCACACAGGGTCTGAAAGGATGCATCCAAAGGTGCTGAGCAAGCTGGCTGACACCTTAGCACAGCTACTCCCTAAGATCTCGGACAGGTCATGCAGCTTGAGGGAGTATCTTCTAATGACTACAGAAAGGCAAATGTGGTACCCATCCTTAGAAACAGCAAGAAGAGTGATCTGCTGAACTACAAACCAGTTAGTTAGCATATTTCAAGTCCCTGGGAAATTCATGGAGTGGGTCCTCTTGGAAATCTCTTCCAGGCACCTTAAAGAGGTGGTAGTGGCAGGTAACAGACAGTATCTATTTACCAAGAGTAAAAGGGATAGCAGTGGATGTCATTTACCTCAACTTTAACAAATGTTTCAACCTATTCTCCCATGATATTTTCATATTCAGGTCCAGATATTATGGTCTGGGTGGGAGACAGCTACTTGAGTAAAAAACTGGGGAGGGGGGGGGGGGGGGGGGGGGCG
>NW_009610516.1:21371-23809 GCF_000690535.1 Cariama cristata
AAGGCTAGTGATTAATGATTTTTGCTCTACATGAAAGCGAGTTACGTGTGGCATTCCTCAAGAGTCTCTTTTGGGATCTGTCCTGTTTTACACCTTCATCAGTGACCTGAAAGAGGAGATGGAGTGTACCTGCCTCAGCTGTGCATATGACACCAATGTGGGGGAGGCTGTAGTTAAAATACTCGAGGGCAGGTCTTCATGACCTAGACAGGTGAGAGGAAGGGCATGACTGTGATGCTGTGAAATATAACAAAAAGACAAATGCTGGGCTCTGCCCTGGGAAGGCAGAGACCTGCAGTGATGCAGGCTAGGGTTGAGGAGCAGCTCTGGGGGAACAGTCAGGCAGCAAGCTGAGCAGGTGCCAGGTGTGTACCCAGGTAGCAATGAGGCCCAGCAGCACCCTGGGTGGCATGAGGAGTACGTGGCCCTGAAAGCCAGGGGAGGGATCATCCCTTCTTCTCTGCACTGAGGCCACATAAGGAGTACTACCTTGAATGCAGGAAAAACATTGACTGGTGGGAGTTGAGGGGAGGCCACCAAGATGTGGGGCTGGATCCCTTGGCCTGTGAGAAGAGGCTGTGGAACCAGGACTGGTTCAGCTGGGAGGAGGAATGGCTTTAAGAGCACCCAAAATCATCCCAGGCACTGACAGGAGAGGGTGGAGGACATGCAGCCGGGCACTTCATAGCAGTGCATGGTGGGAGGGCGAGAGGCAGCAGCACAAGTTGAAACACAAAGGGATCAGTCTGGAGATAAGGAGAAGCCTTTTCCCTACGAGGACAGCCCCGCAGTGGAGCTGAGGCCCAGGGAGGTTCAGTTGTCTCCGTCCTTGGGGTTTTTCACACTCTGAGTGGATAAAGCCCTGAGTAGCCTGGTCCAGCCGAGGAGACCTCCCCAGTTCCCTTCTTATTTAAAATATTCCATTATTTTGTTTTTCTGCTAAGCTACATGCTATCCTTCCTTTTTTCCACTTAGACAGATTACAGATTTCTACTCTTGGATTAGAAAGAAATTAAAACCATCAGACCTTGGTGAAACAAAAAGCATTCAGGAGCTTTCCAGGAAAGTTAACAAGTCTTATATCACTCCTTCAATCCTACTAACGAAAATAGGTTTTTAAAAAAGCCAGAAGGAGCAGTCAGTTCCTCCTATTTCCTAAATTTCCCTTTTAGAAATCACAGATTCATTCTTTATCCAAAGCTACCATAACACAAAAATCAAAACCATTACTTGCTCAAGCTTTCATAGTAATCATTGCAGGAGGACAGTCAGGTTTTATATTTACGCTCCTTTAAGAAGTAACCTTTCGAAGTTTACCATGGTGTTGGAGAGACTCAATGTCCAGTCAGCCACGGTGATTCAGCAGCATTACAGGTTTTCACCTTAAGTTTCTCCTATTCTACATACACTAGAAATTTGGTAGGAATCCTGAGGGCTGCTCCATAATTAAGACCTTGATCCTGCAAACAAACATGCCCCTGACATCCATGTAAGTCTCATAAAGAAGACTTCAAACCACATGTATCTGTTTTCACAAGCTTGGGAGATTAGATAGCATCATCAGCTCTTTCAACAGATATTTTAATATCAGTCACCATACAATATCAACAGAGGCATGTGAACTCAGTGACGCACACTGCTGAGCTGGGACTGATCAGCCTAGAGAAGAGAACACTCAAAGGTGATCTCATGTGTACAAATACCTGAAGGGAGCATGTAAAAACAACAGAGTTGGGTTCATTCCAGTGGTACACTATGATGAGAGGCAGTGGACAGAAATGGAAACACAGGACGTTGCTTCTGAATATCAGGATTTTTTCCTGTGATAGTGGATATCTGAATATCCAGTGATATCTGAATAACACTTTTTTCCTGTGACAGTGACTGAGCACTGCCACAGGTTGCCCAGGGATGTTGTAGAATTTCCGTCCTTAGAATCATAGAATCGTCATGGTTGGAAGAGACCTCAAAGATCATCAAGTCCAACCATATAGCCGATGCTACCATGCCCACTAAACTCACTAAACCATGTCTCGAAGCGCCGCATCTCAACGCTTTGATAGATCGTGGAATAATCAAGGGTAAATTTTTTTTCTCTAGTGCTTTGTGCAGTGGCGTTTTCCACTGTGACTGGGACCTGAAATGTAAGGTTAATTTAAACTCTGACATTCATCTAACTGCACAATTTCTTGTAAAATAGATAGTTCTCAACCTTTTGCTACATTGCAGTATTTTTTTTCCTACCTGACACCGTGCATGTTATGTTGATAGGTGTAAGCTCTGCCCAAAGGGTACAGTCATATTCTGTCACTGTTGTTGTTTTGAGAACTTAAATGGTACATCTTGCATCCTGTTTCTTGCTACTTTCACACTGTTGATGCAGACAAGAAATGAAAAATTAGAATAGCCTAGTGAGGGGCCCAAAACTGAGCACAGTA
>NW_009610517.1:0-853 GCF_000690535.1 Cariama cristata
GTGCGTGCATTGGCATCGGGGGGGGCGTTGGGGGGGGCGTGGGTCTGCACTTGCACGCATGTGCGCGTGTGCACGCGTGTGCAGCGATGTGCACGTGCGTGTTGGCGCGTGCGTGTGTGTCAGCACACCTCCTTGTCCGTGTGTGTGTGTGTGTGTGCACGCGTGGGCGTATCTGTCGCCGTGTGTGTGTGTGTGCGTATTCGCGTGTGCCTTTGCATTGGCGTGTGCGTGCATGTATGCGTATGCACACACGCACAGCTGTGTGCACGTGGATGTTGTACGTGTGTGTGTGTACATACATGCGGCTCTGTGTGTGTACACGTATCCCTGCATGTGTGTTGGCACGTGTGTGGATATCTGTGCGGTGCGCTTGTGTGGT
Organism: Cariama cristata; assembly: GCF_000690535.1. NCBI lineage: Eukaryota > Metazoa > Chordata > Aves > Cariamiformes > Cariamidae > Cariama > Cariama cristata. Next base: position 380 of record NW_009610517.1, read on the forward strand.
GACATGTGCATGTATGTGGGTATGAGCCTGCGTGTTCGTGTGCGCACGCGTGAACGTGTGCGTGTGTCTGTGTGTACTGTGTGCCTGTGCGTGTGTCTGCGTGTGTGTGCATGTGCACACGTGCGCACAGGCCGGTCTGGGTGTACGTGTGTCTGTGTGCATGGGTGCGGGGCGTACGTCTGTGTGCGTGTGCAGGTGTGAATGGTTTTGTACGTGTGTGCCTGCGTGTGGGGGCACATTTACGTGTGTCCACGTATGTGTACGCGTGTGTGTGTGCAGTCGCGTGTGCGCACGCACGTGTGCGGGCATGTGTCCGTGTGTGCCTGTCTCCATCCAGATGTGTGGCTGTTGGGGTGTCGGTGTACGCCCGTGTGTCTGTGGCTGGCTGTGTGTGGGGGTGTGTACATCTGTGCACACGTGTGTGTGCCAGTGCGCGTACCCATGCGTTTACACGCGTGTCTGCGTGTGTGTGCG
>NW_009610518.1:0-240 GCF_000690535.1 Cariama cristata
CGGCCTGGGAACGCGATCAGATGCTGGCGACTACTGAGGGGCGCCCGCGCGGTCTCAGGGAGCACCTCTCTAATCCGCCTAGCAACAGCCGCCGCTTGAGTCTCATTGGCTTTGGAAAGCTTCGGGGGCGCGGACTCAATAAAGCCTTCAGCGCATGCGCTAATTGAGAACGCATGCCGTCTCCCGCACTCCGCGACACGTACACATGCACATGCGTACAGCGGCCGGCGGCAACTACCA
>NW_009610518.1:920-7883 GCF_000690535.1 Cariama cristata
GCAGCGGTACGCCGAGCCGCCTCAAGGTGCTGGATGCCTACCTTCTCTACGTGCTGCTCACTGGGGCGCTCCAGTTCGGCTACTGCCTCGGCGTCGGCACCTTCCCCTTCAACTCCTTCCTCAGCGGTTTCATCTCCGCCGTCGGCAGCTTCATCCTTGGCGGTCAGTGCTCCGCCACCGCGCGGTTTTCCCTGGAATCCTCTTCGCAACGGTGCACTCTGTAGCAGAGCCTGAGCCCCCTCCACCTCCAACGACCGCGGAACCCCCAACAACGCCCAGAGACCCCCGAGCATCAGAGAGTTGCCTTAGAAATGCCCAGATCTCGTAGTAACCTCCGGATTCCCTTAGCAGTCATAGGCATTCCCCAGCAGCTCAAGGGAGTCACCTGCAGCAGCTCTCAAACCTACCCTGGCAGCCAGGGAGTCCTATAGCAACCTCCAACACCCAGTTCTGCTCCTGCCCCAGCTATCCCAGCCTGCCCCACAGCAGGATGCTCCACAGCAGCTGTGAACCTGTGAGGGTCCTACTCATACGCACCACAGAGCCCAGCTCCTTATTAGTCCCAGGGTGTCATTGCATTTCCCTGACAGCCAAGGAGTCCTCTCTGTTACTGTCTTGTATTGATGTCATTTAGCAACTGTCCCATGGTGAAACCCAAACTCTAGCAATGACAGCTTCAGGGGGTTGCTCTCCCATAATACCCCACAAAACCACCTTATTCCTGTGCAGCATTCCGCAGTACACCCTGTGGAGAACATTGAAATATCCCCTTTTGTATGCGAGTCCCATCCTGTTATAAGCCTGTTCCCCTCAGGACTCAGTTGGCCACTCCTGATAGTGTAGTGTTACGGGAGAGCTGATTGCATAAAAGCCCTGTGCAAATCCCCTGCCAGTGTCTTGCTCATAATAAAGACGGAGTTACCTTTTCTTGTGCTACCCTGGTAGAACAATGACCCAGACTGAGGTGGACTGCCCCAGGAAGACTCTGCTTCCCACCATGACTTCCTTTTGTGATTGCTAATCTCTCATTCTTTCTCTGCCATGCAGTTTGCCTCCGGATCCAGATCAACCCCCAGAACAAAAGCGAGTTCCAAGGCATTTCACCAGAGCGGGCATTTGCCGATTTCCTTTTTGCCAACACCATCCTCCATCTTGTCGTCATCAATTTTGTTGGCTGAGCTCTAAAAGAGACTGAGCTCTAGTGAGGTACTGATCCATGGGATCAGAAAAGGGACAACTACAGCTCACACGACTTTAGTGCTTTTGTAGAGTTGGGAGACAACTAGAAAGACAGTGAATCCAGGAGTCCTAGCTCCCAGTTTCGTCTTGGCCAAGTACAGTTAAGCTGTTGTCCTCTAGGTTAATACAGGGTTAGGATTTACGGCTTTCTGGTTTTGTGTATGTATTTTTTGGCTTTTATAATTTAACAGGTAGTTTAACTAGGAGTATTAGAGAAACCTACCCATGTTTCTCTCTCATGAGAGAAATACCCCATTCTTCTTTGCAAGAGAGGCTTTGAGAGCTGGAACTCCTCAGCTCTGTTTGTGAGGGTTGTCCTATTTGGAGACCATGATATTGCTAGTGTCCAAGTCTGGCGTTTCTCAGCAGATGAGAGGAGGGAGTTTGGGACAGGGAGAGTTTGGTGCTGGAAAGTGGAGGACATGCCCTGTTATTACTGTTGCAAGGGGCCACAAGATCATTGGAGCTTCTGGTGTATTTCCTCTCCCTTTGAAGAAACATTGCTTATGTTGCCTTTCTCTCTTTGCAGGTCATTAATCGCTCTTGAGCTTTGATGCCAAAGCCTGGCATTGGGAAGTGCTGTTCCCCAGCAGACTCTTGCCTACTTCCTTGAAGGAGGAAGATGACACAGGGCTCAAGATTTTTCCCCACAGACTGTCCTATGGAGGGGTCTGCTGCCTCATTACAGTTTCTGTAATCCTTTCTGTCAATAAAACCCTTTATAATACTGCCGTCTTTTCTCTGTTGATGACAAATAGAGAGGTTCTTCTGATACCCAAGTTCCCTCTCCGGCACGTCTACCTGTTTTTATCTCCTCCCTCCCTCCCTCCCTCCCTTTCCACAAAGCAGGCTTTTTTTCTGTGCCCTAGTTTCAGAGGGAAGCAGGAAACAAGTCGTCATGGAAACTCAGTTGCCATCCGCTCTTTTCATCTCCCTGTTTCCTGCCTCTTTATCTTATGGAGAATATGTTGCCAATGTGCCCCCAGGCTTCAAAGCTGTGGAAAAATTGGGTTAGGCTGTCGTTAGCAGTCATGAATGGAAGGAAACGGAGGGTGTACTCCAGCACATCCCCAGGTGTACCTGTCTTCCCACAGGCCCTCCTGTGTTCCACAAAGGCATGTGGGGCACAGCTGGATGTTCCAGCTGGACTTCCAGGCTCACTAAGGCCTGGCAGTGATACAGCCACCCTACAAGAGTGTTAGCTTTTCTTCAGACTGATGTGCTGATAAACCCACGGATGTTGTAAGGAGCTGCCAAGCTGTGTCAGTGGCTCAGGGAGAGCTGCGCTTGAGCTATTCTGGGTCCATGGAGAAGCTCACCCCTCAGACTTAACCTCATTGAAAATCCTTCCCCCTCTAAAACATTGTGAAATGCTTAAACTCAATGGCTTTGGCCCTTGGCCATTGCCTCTTCAAGCCCAAGCTACTTCCTGCATTGAGGTCAAATGCTTCTTTGTCCTGATGGAAAATCAGAGCCCTGTGACGATCAGATTATGGGCACAGGATGAGATACTAACCCCAGCTAGCCTACCACACCTTTGACTGCAGAATTTACCTGGGTTACCTTCAGGCGTGAGGCTCCATCCTCGTGCTGATCCTGATTCACAGTTGTCTGGTTTGCTCTGCAGCTGAAACACTGGATAGGTAAAATATGTGTTGGGGCTACGTGACAAAGAAATGCTTGTCTGCTGGCATGCAGGAGTTAAAACATGGGGTCTGATAACTTCCACCTCTCAGCATTGGATTATGGCTCCTGTTTACCACCTTTTTCCTTTTAGCATTTCGAGCTGTGCTGTAGTCATTTAACTCATTAAAGTGTGAAGCCTAGGGCTCCTAAGTCTCTTGCCTAACAGGCTTTGAAGAGTGAGATACAAGGGAGCAGAGTCTTCACTGTCTCAAAGGATGCTGTCTGGGTCTATGGTAGGAACAGAGTATTTGTGGCAGTCCTGATACCCCACCTCCCTCCAGCCTCAGGTATTAAGCTGGGTTTATTTACAACGGTACCAACTTTGTACTGCTGGGGAGCAGGCAGGGACTGTAAATGAGCCACCGAGCTCTTCTTTCCCATAACAAGGGTGCTCTCTGAGCCCGGCCTGTGGCAGACAGAGCCATCGTGTTCACAAGAGCAGGAATAGCTCAGGGTCTGCCCTTTGCCACTGCAGCTGCTGCTGTTTGCAAGCTGCGAGTGCCTCCCCGTGGGTCTGTGTCATTCAGCCTCTGCCCGGTTCGGCCTTAGAGCGAGCTCCAGCTGGGACCCTCCTGTGGCCCCTTCTAAGAACTGCGCGGGAGCCTGTGGCAAAGGAAAACACGTGGGGTTTCTGTGGGGTTTCTTTTTTTTTTTTTTTCCTGATTTTTAGCAGCGTCCAATGCCTCTAGTTGCCATAAACTCAGCATTCGAATTCAGATTCTATTATTACTCCCGCATCTGAATAAGCTTCAACAAGTCTGTAGATATCTTCAAGCTCTGCCCCTTATAAAGACCATGCTTGGGTCCCTGTTCACACTGTAGAAGAGGACAAGAATAGAGGCCGTTTCATGTACAAGGCCATGTTTAATGAGAGATGGCAAACCTCTGGCAGGGTGTTTTCTCCAACAAAACCCCTAGAAAAGGTGCAAATTCATCTCCTACCCATAGGTAGGTATAAGAGGCCAGAGCTGGCATAAGGGAGAGGACGCTAGAGAAGGACCATGGCAACATCTCCTTCCCTGCCAATGTGAGAGGACTATCTGGCCTGCCTCATATTCCTCCCTTCTCTTTTGAGTCAGAAGAAGTGGAATGATTTTTCTGCATGGGTTCTCTGCCTATATAACAAGGTGCAGAGGCCTGTCAGCAAATTCAGAAATCTTACATGCTTCTAAGACTTCACCCCACCACCCACCACACCTCATAATGTATTTTCTCCCCTCCTTTCCCCTGCCTACGTTATACATAGCTCAATCTTTCCTGCTGTACCCAAAACATCTCCCCCAGACCCAAGAGCAGGCTGCGGTGAGGGGGCAGGAAGGGAGGGTGCCTTAACCTCATTCGACTTTGGCTTGTGGTCTAACGTCTGCTGTTCTTTTCCACACACTTCTCCTCCTCCCTGCCACATGCCACACTAGCCCTGCTCCCCCCACCCCCTGTTTTGCACTCCACTTTCCAGAGGAAGCGGTTTTTGTGGTAGGGTGTAGAGGAGCATCAAAAGGTGACCCAGATCTCGACTGTGGCGTCATGGAACTGGTGGTGCGTCCTCTTCCTGCACCACCTGGGTTATGAGACCGCTTCCACGTCCTGTCCTACTGTGTTATTTCCTGCTTTTGCTTTGCACTGCGGTTTTTCTTTCTCGAAATAAACAAGAAAGCACAAAGTGTGTGGGGGGGGGAGGGGGGGGGCACATTGTGCTGGTGGGAGATTGAAAGCCTAATATCTGAAAGTATCTTTGAACTAGACTACAAATTCAGTGTTTTTCAGATCACATGCTAAGAGTCACTTTAGTCAAAACATTTAACTTTATCTATACACTCAGCAAATCTTATCACTGGGGTCATTTAACCTGGAAGAGTAAAGACTGAACAGTGGAAACAGAGGCAGCGCCCTGTCCTTCCTCCTTGACCATACAGCTAGGAGTGGGTTTGAAATGCAACACAAAAAATTTAAGATTGATATTAATTTTAAAAAGTGATGCTAAAGGTAAATGAGCATGGAAACTTTTCTTCCACATGCCTGAAGGTTTCTGGAATGAGGTTAATCAGTTGGAAATCTGTGAAATGCAATGACTTGCTTTGTAATTCAAATATGGTTTACACAGCTTCATTAAGCTGTTTCCCTATGATATGGCAGACTTCATCATGAGCAAAATGTAAGCTTCAAGAGCTGCCTGGAATCTAGGAGAGTGACTGTTGTGTCAAGGGAGAGACAAGAGAATGAGCCCCTGAACATCTGTACTATAAAATAATCAGGGTAATAGACCTGGAAAGTTTGAAGTTTTTCTTTGGCAGGAGGGGTCAGTAACTCTCTGTCACCCTGTGACAGGCCATCTGCGAAACGGTCAGGTGGCAGCACCATGTCAGGAGACCAGGGAGACTTTGTTGTGTTGCAGCTCAGCACTGTGGCATCAGATCCTGTGGCAGGGATGCTGGCATGGTCTTCACACGGGGACCTTCTTCCCTGCCACTCAGTTTGGGCACTGGTGTGAGATACAAGCAAGGTTCAAGCTTTGCAGGGAGAGTGTGTTTCTTTCAGAGCACCCTTCTAATTTCTCCCTCCAGAGGAATCTCCAGTGCTTCAGAAGAAGATGGAGAAATTGACATCACAAAATGAGAAAATTTCCTTTACAGTCTTACCAATGACAGACTGAACCTAGAGACACAGCCTGGTCAGTTGCTGTCATTAATGCAAAGCAGATGCCTTGTTCTCCAGTGACGATTGGGAGTGGAGGACGTGTAGAGGCAAGACACTTCAGGCTCCTGTGTTCCCCATAGCAGTAGACATCTGCCTTCGAGAACCTGGACTGCTTACTAGTCCTCTCACTGTGGGCAAGCCATGTTTTACTGTTGTCTTCACACAGCACAGAGTCTACTCTTGGAGGAGAGGTGCTCTCCTCCGTTCCCCTCCCTCTGAGCCAACCATGCTGTCCTCAGTCAGACGCAACAAGGATGTCCTGGATAGAGAATTTGCAGCTATTCCACCCAGCCACCCACCCTGTGGTGGATCCAGCCAGTTATTGTAAGCAATACCCGGTGGCCAAGTGAGGCTGAAGAGAAGAGTCTGGACACTCCTTCCCTCCTTCCCCCAAAGACCAGGCTTATTCCTAAAGTTCATCTGAAGGGTAAAACAAGTTCCTTAAACTACAGATACAAAAGACAAACAAGTTTCCTATTTTTTATAAGAATTGTTTAATAGCAGCGAAAGGCCTACAGAAATGCCAAGACATCAGTGTGGTTGCCAGTACTATTCCAGAATTATTAGTGTGCGAATTTCATATGCACGCGCTCTTTCCAAGGAGTACATATATGGACAGGTAAATATTTCAGTATAGTTTTATGAAATGATTATAAAAAGAAATTGGGAAACCTAAGGTTGTTAAAACTAAATAAAAAGAACAAAAGTAGTTCGTAAATTTACTAAATGCAAAGCCAAATCTTAAACTGGTTTAAATTCAGAAAATGTTAAGGCCAGATGGAGTTTAAAAAATACTAAAAAACATTCTTTTGTTCTGTGATAATGAAGTGAGAATTTCACTGAATTCAGGACTTGTAGGAGACATAGCAGCATATCTTTTAGGAACAAAAAAAGATACCTTGCTCTGTTCTAACAAAAGATAGCAGAAGACGGTGCACAGCACCCTGAATAGGTCTCCTTTTGCTTTTCAGCGCATTTCATTTTTAACCGAAATAATGGTGTCTGTCGTGGTGCACTCTAAGATGTGCACACCTGGAAATTACCAAAATATGAAAAATTCGCATTCAAGTGATATTTAGCTTGCAGTTTTCAACAAACAACACTGCCTCAAGCAGAAATTGTGTCATTTTAATGCAAGTAACAGTGAAGTTTGGCAATTTATAGTTAGAGCGAACTATGTTTCATGCAAAAAGAGGCATTGTCTTGCTAAATGAATCAGACATCCAGGGGAGCAGAATGCCGAAAATTTTAAGTTTATTGTTGAGTAGCTTTATAAAAATGCAAATAAAGCAATTTAGATGATAATGGCTGGGATGATATACAGAAACAGATATCCCTTGCAAC
>NW_009610518.1:7903-8642 GCF_000690535.1 Cariama cristata
TGTTCCCTCTTGCACAGGATGCTCTGGTAAAGAGTCGTCAGCAGATTTTTTTAGTACTTCAGGACTGTACCATCTGGCAACTTTCATTCCTGTAACAAAAATAAAGGGATGATAAATCATTGTTGGGGATACAGTCGCAGCTACACAGTTGTAGACCTGAAGTGTCTAGGCAATAGAAAGAGGAGAGACACTGGGCCAAAACTAACATGTTAGGTCGGAGGTCTTAAAGACAATAAGCATCAAACTTTCCCAGCTGGAAACTGGTCAGAGGATAAATCTGATCACAGAATCATCAGGGTTGGAAGGAACCTCTGGAGATCATCTAGTCCAAACCCCCTGCCAAAGCAGGTTTGCCTACAGAAAGTTGCACAGGAATGCGTCCAGGTGGATTTTGAATATTTCCAGGGAGGGAGACTCCACAACATCTGCCTGTTCCACTGTTCTGCCACCCTCAAAGTATAGAAGTTCTTCCTCATATTAAGGATGAAACTTACTGAGTTTCAGTTTGTGCCCATTGCCCCTTAACCTGTCACTGGACACCACTGAAAAGAGTCTGGCATCGTCCTCTTGACATCCACCCTTAAGGTATTTTTAAGTATTGATAAGATCCCCTCTCAGCCTTCTCTTCTCCAGGCTGAACAGACCCAGTTCTCTCAGCCTTTCCTCATAAGGAATATGCTTCAGTTCCCTGTCATCTTCATTGCTCTCTGCCAGACTCTCTCCAGTAGTTCTTTGTCTT
>NW_009610519.1:0-204 GCF_000690535.1 Cariama cristata
GTGCGGTGCCAAGACTCTCGGAATAAATAAAAATCTCGGGCTACTGTCTATCTCTAGATACATCCAGCTAATAGCTATTATTAGTTGGCCATTTATTTCGAAGATCACAGATGAAGTGGGGACGCCTGTCTTCTTCATTTGGTCAGCGTGTGAAACAATAATACTCGTAACAGAAAGGAGGGAGATGGGGGAGAAAAAAAATCC
>NW_009610520.1:0-10105 GCF_000690535.1 Cariama cristata
AAAAAAAACCCCAAACAAAACCAAAAACATCAAGGCTGGGGGAAAGGCAGAGAGAGGAGATGAGAACACTGAAATCTTTTTTTTGGGGGTAGCCTGGAAAGAAAAGGCATATGGCCCCAAAAGGGAGGTTCCCACAGGGGTGCAAAATGTCCCGTCCCCCCAGCCCCCTCCCCAGGTTTTGGCAAGCTGCAGTGTGCCCCTTTGCAAGGGGAAATCAAGGCACGGGTCCTGCAGGCGGGTACCCCTTTTCCCCCACACCTCCTGCCTTAATCCCTAGTCCAGGCTGGGCTTTGTCACCCCATATGGGTTTTCACCCAATTACCCCAAATTCCCAGGTCCACTTGTATGGGAGGGAAACTGGGACCGAGTGACCCTGCTGGCATCGGCTGGGCTCCTGCATGAGCTTTGCAGGGGCTGCACAGGGCAGGGATGGGGCTGGGCACAGCCCGGAGAGGCTGCAGGCTCCCCAGTTGGTCCCCACTGCCCATCCCTGGGACACTGGGAGACAAAGGGCCGGTCCGATGCTTTGCGGTCTTTTTCTTGCTGCTACGTTTTACGGAGCGCTGCCCCATCCTGCAAAGCCACCCCAGCCCGGTTGGGATGGAAGCACCACTGTCACGCAATGACATTTCCCACTAACCCCAGTTTGGTGCTCGTGAGGGCAGGAAAGTCACCCCCGAGATGCGTTTGCCCCGCTAGGACGAAGATCTCCAGGAAGGCAAAGGGACCGAAAATCCCCATCCGGATGCCCTTGCCCAGCTCATCCCTGCAACCTGCCCCGAGGAATATATTTACTCGGTTGATTCCTTTATGATTCTGACCCCCTGACATGGGCTGCGGGGCTGCAGCGGCTCCGCTTTGACTGATTGTGGATTTCCTCTCCGCGATGCCAGAAAGCCAGCGGGCCGGGCGGCGAGATGGGAAGGCATTTCCTCGGGCCGGCCGGTCGCTGCCCCATCTAACCCACATACGGGGTGGGAAAAACCCAGCGCGGATCCCAAGCCGGGGTGTTTGTGCAGGTAGGCAGCGATTTACCACGTGTGCCTGGGTGTTCCTATTGACTCTTGTCAGATTACAAGGGATGGAGAGAGCGGTATGTAAACGTAAGCTATGCGGGTTCAGGATCCGCTTGAGTTTCCTGGTCTCTCCCCTGGCTTTGCACAGGAGTGGGATCCTTGCAGTTCTGGTTTCTTGTGGGTTCCGGTGATTTGGGGGTCCGGAGAGGTGGAAGCTGCCAACTTCGCTTGCAGCAGGAGCAGCAACTGCCCTTTCTGAGCTTTTCCCCAGGACCGAATTAAAACCCTGCGGAAGCAACGACATTTTTCAAAGGAACTGATTAAATCTATTAAGCTATTTACAAGTAGGCTTGATCAGAGCTGTGTTATCTGGGAATACAACAGGAAAGCAACTTCTCTTAAATCTAAAAGGCGCAGGAGATTTCCTGGTCTCAGGACAGATTTATAAACCCTTTACACACACACACATGCCGGCTAGCACATAGCAACTGCCTTTCATCTGTGTTTTGGAGCCGTGCACGCTCCTGGGGACAGCCCGAGCCATCCCGGGCTTTACACAGCGGGCTCCGCGTCTCTCCCAAAGTCCTGTCTCACGCCTGGAAGTGCCAGGACGGGGCAGGGAGAGAGGATGCCAAACCCTCCATCCTGCTCTGAACAGCTCTCCCGGGTGCATTTTGCAGATGGGAGTTGCTGCGGAGGTTGGCAGCGAGAGGTTGGGAAGAAAACCCGTAACATCCTTTTTTTTTTTTTGATTTCCCTTTCATAGGGGTTGAAGTGCATTGAAAAAGAGTTGCTAGGTTTTATTTTCAATATGGTGTTACGCTGCTTAGTGTTATTTTTTTTAACCTTCAGGATGCACAGGGCCTGGATATCATCATTATGAAAATATGACCTCTATACTCAAGGCTCCAGAGGCTAGAAAATTTTAGCAGTAGTAGTAGAATATATCCCCTCAAGGGAAAAGGAAAGGAACAGCTGAATTCCACTCGACACGCGGCAGCGCTTCCATCCTGCACTGCGCTTCCAAGGTGCCGCTTGCGGGACGGGACGAAAGGTCTGGGGGAGGACGAAGGGCTGAGCAGGGACAGGACCTGTGTCCACCTCCTGCCTCTGCTGCAGATGCCCAGGGACTCTCGGAGCAACTCACCGCGTTTTCCTGGTCCTTGCTCTTCCCTCCGCATTGTGGGGGTAACATCGTTTGATCTCCCCCAGGTATCGCAGGGGTAAACTCACGTGGCTTTTCAGAACCTTTCCCCCCACCCCTGAGACGCATCCTGGGATTCCCCTGCAGTTGCAGGACAAAGAAATACCGCAAAATATTTCTCGTTTGGATTTTCCCCCACACTGGAAGACAGCACCTTCCCAGGGGCCCCCACACCACGTTTTGAGTGTGACCAATAATAACAATAAACACTTTTTTTTTCTCCCCCTCTCCTTCAGCACCTGGCATTCTGATCGCATTAGTAAGATGGGTTTCATTCTGCACCCTACCTAAAATGCTGGTTAAACCTGTCCTGTAGGAAGCTCTGCATTACATAAAGACAGCTGGGGCCATGTGAAAATGCCACCTTTTAATTGCGACCGTATCAGGGTAATTAGCGGCAGTCTGGAAAAACTCATCTTTACTTTTTATGCTTACCTTCCCGATTCTGGTGCAACGCTTACCTGTATCTGGGGCACAGGAAGAAGCAGAGCTCTCACAGGGCTTTGAGAGCAGGGAAATTACGGCTAAAAGCTACAAGCTAAAATAGATCGAGCAGACAAAGGGTGGAAGAAAGCTTTGTTCTCCCCATTTTCACGGATGGGGAATAGTGGCAGCAATTCCCAAGGGTCAAGCAGAAAATCCGTGACCGAACCCGGCTTTCGTGCCGTATAGGCGAGACCATCCCCACTCTTTAAAAATATCCCTTTTTGGCGTGGATCCGACAACGGGCATTTTACTCGGCTTGCAAACGGCGGGTCTATTTTCACCAAGTAACCTTCCCCCCACGCCCCAGCTTCAGAGACGTTAAAATGTGTGAGAAAGTGCAAACCTAAATGAGCTCAATATTCACATTTTTTAATTATTGATGAAACTCTCGTCTCCCAAGGGCAGTTTTTTGCAGAGGCAGCTGGGGGTTCCCGGCACAAGAGCCGTCTCTCAGCGGTGCAGCTCCCAGCTGCTTTGCCACCGAGACACAAGAACCAACCCTGCCCACCGCCCGTCCCCCCCGGGTCCACCGGGCTTTCCCCAGGGACTGCTACTGGGACCATTTATTTGCTAGGAAGAGAAACCAGAGCTTTCCCATTATACAGCCTGCGGTGAAAAATGTAGATCAAAAAAAAAAAAGGATGCTCAAATTTTCAGCATGCACACAGTCAGGGTGCTGAGTATTTCTGCTCTTATTATTTTTAAAATGCAGCTTTAAGTTACAAAAAAAATTGCATTTTAGACCCTTTAGGTTAAAAGAGACTAGCAGAATTTCCCTCTTACACTTTCAAATTTACAAAAATGGATTACGAAAAAAAAATATCTTTGAGGGACCCAGAAGCAGAATTTAAGTTTGGACTTGCTGAGAAATCGAGCTTCAATTTGGCTTTGGAACAATCTTCCCACTTCTGCCACCACCAAAGTTTGTATTTTTACCACATCCACCAGTCCCACACCACTGAAAGTTTCCTTATTCAAGGAAAAGCTTGCTTCTCCCTGCGTGGGATAGGTAGAGAGAACAGCCTTGGTTGCTGTCCAAGGACTCTGAGCTCTGATCCTTCCTGGGGGTTCCTCGGCCACTACCGATGAGATTTATAACCCCTCACATAGCAAACCTCACACCGCGCAGGAACGAGGAGGAATTAAGCAAAGGACTGCTTCAGATGCTAGCAATCCTCACGCTGTTTGAGGACACGCTATTATAAGATCTTTTTTTAAGATAGGCGTGATGCTATGGAGTGTTTCCAATAGACTTTGTGTGGTTTTCCTCTCTTCTTGGAGCTTCCTTCCTCCTCTCAGCGCTGGCAGGTTTGGAGGTTTCGTGACGTAAATTGTGCCTTTTGAAGGTGGATGCTTCAAGAACTTCAATCTTGTGTGTTTAAACAGGAGAAAATTGGGTAATTACGTTGCTGCATTCAGTTAATTTTCTTTGCCGAGAGCTGATTATTTGAAAGAAGTCAGCACCAGAACTGCCTTTTGCTTAAAGGAAAATTGCATTAATTGAACGCGATGCTGAACTGTCCCCAAATGCATTTCTTGAATTTCACAAAGCAGCTGCATCTCAGATAGCATCTAATGGACTGAAATTCACACAGGCGTGAGGATAGGCGGTTCTGAAATCTTAATAGGTTGTCTTGAAACTCGTACTTAATAGCATCATGCATCTATGCTTTAAATTAATCCTGGTTGTTACTACTTCTGCTTTACACCGGTTGTGTGTAAAGCACGAGAGCTAGTACGTCTTGGAAAGAAATGGAAGGAACAGTGCCCGTTCCACACATCTGGGTTGTCATGCAACACGTACCGGTGCAACCTCCCGTCCTCGGCTCTAAGAAAGGCTCTGCAGAGTCGGACACAGCAAGATCAAAACAGTTGAAGCCCATAAAGCTCACGCAGACTTTGATCCGATGCTTTTCAGACTACTTTTCCTCGGCCTCTACTTTCCAGGATACAGTTTTGCACTTGCAGGTATTTACAGGCACAGAAGCCAGCGTATATATTGCTGTTCACAAAATTGCAATTGCAAATCACGTAGCTTGGCACGTAGCAGCCTTTGCACCGACAGTTAATTTCAAGGCTCCAAGCGAAGAACACCACTACACCTCTGAAGAATGGAAGTAACTCACGAGAAACCATCAGCTCCGTAAGGCTCCCGATGCGAAAAGGCAAATTTTCTTTGATGTCACTGGTGACCTGGGATTACTAAAACTGAAAACATTTTAATATCTATGCCGTGTGTGCATCGTTCTCAATTGGGAAGTGAAAGCAGAGCAGCAACTCTCATTTGCTTAGTTTCTAGGTAATTTCACTTGGAGGTACATAATTCTGTGCTGCAATGTGTGAGTGCAATGGACAAATACGTAACAAAAGACCTTGCTGTTTAAAAGACTTATTTTCACAGAAATGAAACCAAGTCATTTCTTTGTGCTTACATTCTGCTAATTTCACCGTTTGGGTAATGATGTAATTCTTTTCTTATGCTTTCTAAAAAAGACCTTCTTGCCAAACCAGAGTTTGGTTAAAACTGGACTCACAACCCACTATAAACAAAGAAAATAATTTATTACTTTGAAACATGTTCCTGTTGTTTCAATCATCCATTTCACTAGACAATATCTCGTAAGAAGAGCTTTTTGTTGAGTAATGCAAAGTTGGCTGACCACTAACACACACACACACAGAGCAGACCAGCTAAATGAACTGCTTTTTTCAAACACTAGCCTATTATGATTTTTTTTACCCCCAACAACTCATATTCTGCACACACTATTTCTCTTTGAGCTCGAGGCGCATTAAAATCACACATTTCCTGGGGTAAAGTGAAATTTCCACTTCTTCTTGTACAAATAGAGAATTTCTGTTTGTAGCTGATATTTCAATCTGAGCCAGATTTAAATCTTAGGTACAATGCACTTAACTGTAGTAACATCATAAGTTAAAAAACCTATTCAATGTATTCCTGGTTTTATTCGTTCTGTAACTAACACTGGAATCTGGCCAAACACTCAGAATAATTAGCACATACAAACTCATGGAAGATTAACACAGAGAACAAACAAACAAGCCCAGCGGTATTTGGAGAAGGAAGCCTTATTCCTTGACTAGCACCTTTTGAAATTGAAATCCCTGAGATTGTAAAGTTCAGCTGCTTAAGAGTTAAAAAAAATCATTGGAAACAATCAGGCTTTCGGTTTCGACTAACAAACAAAAATCCAAACTTGTGGTCAGCAAGAAATTAGAAGGGCTGCTTTGCAGGGGACCCACAAAACTTAGGATGCTTCAATGTAACATGAAAAATTATTTTGCTGTCTTCTTCCATCGAGATTATTTTTTTCGCCTCAAGCATGAAGCTTACTCTCAACTTTATAGCAACCTCATGCTATTAAGTGGTACTTCACTTAAGGAAACCAGGGAACGAGCCCAACCATAGCAGCATCATAATGGCTTACAATTTTATAGCACTGAAAAGTAAATGCTACAAGGGTTAAAAATGACTGGCATGCCAGCCTGAAACACAGAGAAAAGCATCTTGTTCTCCCTTACAATAAGTAAAACTACAGTAATTTTGCTGCAATGAATGTGCATGTTCTGAGGGCAAGAAAGGTGTTTTGCAAACCAAGATACCTTACAAAGGAAGAGTTCAACTGCAACTAGAACATCTGAAGCCATGTGGACTCTGTGCTGCAGACTAAGTTTCTTCCACTGGACAATAAAGGCATCTTAAGGACATTTTTTCATATTAACATCTGCATCTTGACTGTTTTTCAAATCATGTTAAGCAACTCAGCTGAGCTAAGACAATAAAAAAAGTGCCCATTTTATTCAGCAAAGCAGGCCAATGGGATGTTTTAGATTTACACTGAAGAAACACAGCCAGGCCCAAAGTCAAATGAACAGCTAATGGACTTGAATTCTGGTCAGCTATTCTGGATTATGCCATGATAACTGGCTGCCTTTCAGGGTTGTGCTGTCAATTTGCTGTGGCCAACGCAGTATCAGAACCGGACTCCAGGACGGTGAATGCCTCTTCCCATTCCACCACTTTACTTCCAAGCTCACCCATCTCTTCTGCAGCTCTTAGCTGAGTGAGAGTAACATGTCAAAATTCATGCTGAACGTTTAAGATCACATTCAAAACTGCTTATGGCAGTGCTGAGTTCCAACATTACTTATTTCCAGGTTTACAATTAGAAACAAGCTCTAATTTGTTTATAAATCGAAATCGCAAGTTTTCAATATGTAAGTGGCAATACTAATGCATCTGACCAGCTGCGCTTTTAAAATCTACTTGGTCTCCAAAGTTCAGAAAAAAATCTTGCTCTACCCAAGCCAACTTTTTGAATGCCAGATGCATCACTGAAGGTACCCTGAATGAGGCCTGGGAACCAAAGATTTAGATATGGTTAATGAAGGCACAGGTCCTTTAGCTTCGTTGCAAAGTTACAATTGCTTGATGATAGTTAATAACTGGCTAGGAAACAAAGGGAGGTATTTTTATTTCATTCTTTAGTACTGACACTCAGGTGTAAACCTTTAATTAGAATAAGTATTTTGGGAAGAAACAACATTCATTTTATATGTAAAAGGAGATCAATGAAAAAATTGGTCAACACTTTACAAAAATCAGTGATAAAATACATACAGCTTTGCAAAGCCCCTCCTCTTTCCAAAAGCAGAGCTGGGCTATCACAAGTGAAAACAACGGTGGCTTTAACAATAAAGGCAGTGGTAGGGTGACTTCCCGCCCCTCCCGGATTGAGGAAAATGCAGTCTGTGTGAAGCAGCAGACAGTAATTCACTGCCTTTCGCAGTCTTAACCACAGTGGTTAAAACCAGGCCTGATTTTGCTTGCTGTTAACTGACTTGAATGGAGTTGCACCAGAGTGAATTTGGGCTGAAGGCAGCATAGGGCCTGCTGTGTTAAAACATAGCTCTTGCAAAGGCACTAAGGTGAACCGCCTGCTATACTGGAAGAGTCAAGGCCTAACTGTTTTTTATCAAGTCTTGCTTTGCAGACATGCAAGCCCTAGCCTTGCGCATGGAGACTTTTTTAACATGGCACTGAAGCTCAGGCTGGCCTGTCACCATGTTCTCCCTTGAAAGAGCTGTATTTAAACACAGTCCGTGGTTTCAGTTAGAGGTAGAGCAGTGTGCTCAAGACTCAGTTACAACGGGACGTCTGTGTGGTGTGGTTACACAGACTTCTCCTCTAACGTGCTAAAAGTTCAAATCACCTCAGAGTCCCAGCCTCGCTCTTAAATGGTTAAATGTGCTTGTAGTGCTTCTTCTTCTTTCTCTGCACTCCTTCAATACACTCATCTGTCTCCTCTTTTTGCCTTTTGTGTTTCTTCTTATGGCGTTTCTTTTGCTTTGCCTCATAGTCCTTTACGCTGAGATCTTCCCCATCAGATATTCCTGTATAAATTTCTCCATTGCCCATATTTTCATCACAACTAACGCTTTCCCCTTCATGCTGCTCTTTATGTTTCCTTTTCTTTTTCCTTGAGTGACATTCATTTATCGGAGCATCCAGTTCCTTTCCATTCAAGCTACCTATCTTAGGTCGTTTCACTTTTGGTTTCTTGCAATGCTCTGTACTCTCTGCTTCATCTCTCTTCTCCTGCTTCTTTTTCTTTTTGACTTTGGTTTTCAATTCTTCTGAAGGCTCCAAAGCTTCGTCAGCTGTTGGGCAGGAATTGTCTACCTTTGTCTCCGTTTCATTCTGGGATCCCTTCAGCTTTGCCATGCGCTTGGCGAAATATTCCTGTACAGTGAGAACGCTCTTCACTGTATTGTAACCGTCTGCAGGCTCAGATAGCCAGCAGTTTTTCTGCTTCTCTTCCCGAGACTTAGGATCGGTAATATCCTCCTGCAGGCGAACAAAGAGGAACAGCAGTGAGAGTCAGAAACAATGGCTTTAAACAGTTATATTTTTGCACACTAGTAAGAAAAGTATTAAAAAACAACACAGTGCTTTGAAAATTAATTGTAAAAGTATAGACTAAGGCAGAAGTGAGAGGCAGCCTTTAACGCAAAAGATAATGTATGTTTAAGGAAAAGGGGTGGCAGTATGGAAGGCAGCAAGAGAATACAGAACAAGACAATTCTCTGCTGTTTTGAATTTCTTACTGTTTACCTACTCCTGTGCAACTCACGCAGATTATGTATAATACTATCATACTTGGTATATTACCCTCACTTTGCAAAGGCACATGTCTCTACAAGATATAAAACAACATGAAAAATAATACAGTACAATCTATTAGCCTGTGGCATAAAGGAAATCCCATGCCTGGAATACCTCTACAGCAAAGTGCAAGAACTTATGATATACTGAGCAATTCAGCATTGATGCATCTCTTCCATCTTATCTGATCTTTAGAAATGTTTGTTTCGTAGCTGGTTTACTGTCATTGTGTTCTAGATGTTGTTCTTTAAATATGCTCCATTTGATCATATGTTATCAGATGGCAAAAACAACATCACAGGTTACATCTTACAAGGCTTCTGCGTACACAAAATAAATAGCTGCTGAACTCCAGCTGCAGGTGAATATCTATAAAAAGAGTCTAGTATCTAGAAAGTAAATATAAAACAAAAAGGAAAATATAGCTATGGTGCTGGATGATATGTATGGCATGAAGAGAACTGACTCTGAAAAAGCAACGAATGCAGTAAGATGAAAATACATAACTTGTTAAATTATCTGTGACTTAGAAAATAAACAAGCCAAAAAGGCAGCTGAAATTCAGAGTTGTTTACATGGATACTGAAGTACTCAAAAATAACCCTTTATGACATATCCTTTTACTTGGCAAAAGTCACAAATGACTCTTGGAACTGTCCCAAATTTCACATTGTGGTGTTTGTTTTTTTTAAGCCTTGTACGAACTGCAGGTAACCGAGCACATCCCTCTCGACAGGAAAAGCTGAGCAGGTAAGAATTGTGTAGAATCCTTACCAACATATAGCCTACAACATGCTCCCTCAAGGGGAGGTAATTCACAGCTATTACAGTCAAATATGGCGAGTATGACAGAGATGCTTCACTGTTTTTCCATTCATAAATGCACAGATAAAAACATCCACTCTACCCATGCATCTTGTATGTGATCTGAAGTGAGTATAAAATGCAACCAAATTGGAGCAGTAATATTTCACGCCCACTTTCACTGCCATAAACTGATGACAGGGTGAAGGCCAGTAGAAAACTGGGAGATACAAAACCACTTATCTCAACACGTTCTAGTTATTGCGTGACGGCATAGATAAGTGATCTGGCTCTCTTCAGGGCATCATTAAACTTGCTAGCTGAAGTCAGGTTTATTAGGGTTTGTGAGTAAGGTTTTGCAGGTCTGACTCCTTATGCATCCATAGCCTTTACTCCCATGAGCAGGAA
>NW_009610520.1:10136-15175 GCF_000690535.1 Cariama cristata
TTGTGTCATTAGTGATGCATTACGAGTAGTGATTTCCTCATACATCTGTTTTCAAGAGAGCCATTCCAGTGGAACGAAAGTAACGCTACACTTGAGATTCCAGTAATGTTTGTGTGGGCACTTACAAAAATTAGGCACTTTTCTTGTAGGAATACCTTGTAGTGTACTTTCAGGTAAGTTTATGAAGTAACTGAAACTATTTGACTTCTGGCAAAAGAGTCTGCAAAGAGATGTTGAACATGGGGAAAACCAAGCATGTATCTACACACATCTATACATATAGGTTATATTTGAAAGGGGAGCCGCAGTAGAAGTTTGACAAGACAGAATCCACAAAATAAATGGATTGAGCTATGTTTGTAGTTGCTCTCCTTTTAATAAGATATACCTCCCAACCCAACAAGCAGTGTTAGTGCAGATCAAAAATAGATGCCCTGCTAAAGCAGAGTTAAACAGGTCACTTTCTTTTCCTTTTCCTTCTACCCACAGCAGGATTTTGACACCTTTTATTGCAAAATGACAAACGGTCTCCCAGGTTTTCTGTCGCTGATGCCAACCAGAACAGTTTCCCTCTCCACCCCAATATGTAAAATGTACTTGCGACCAGAACACCAATTACCCACTGGCCAACCAGAGAAGGATTTTCTCATTCCCTTGGTGACTTCAAGTCCTGACAACTTAATTACTGTAATTGAAGGCAAATATTACTTGAACTCTACACATTTCTTTTATAAAATACATTAGGCATAAAAAAAATGTTCCTTTGGTTAAGCTGAGGAGTTCAGAAGGTATGCATGATCCCAGAAAATAAGAACCTTGCTCAGAAACTCCTTTATTGATAAGAATTTTAATAACCACGGGCCACTGAACACAGAACTAACAGGGCATGGAGACAAGCAAAGAGGTGCCAACCCTAGAAAACCTCTCAGTTTAAGAAAAGCTTATGTGAAACTATAAATCACCTGGAAGGGCTGTTAAATGCCAGAAGTGTTCCCCCTCCCGTTATGTACCTGTCCTAGTAGCCATGGGAACACCGTTGAACTCTAAACATGGGTTTTCTCTAACCTCCCAACAGGAGACTCAGTTTATGCAATTCCTCCCCTGCCTGCCCCAACACACGCATATAAAAGTTTCAAAGAAAAATAAGATATATGTACTTAAATGTGTACTGTGTTGCTGCAACTTCTGAAAAGCAATTTATTACACAAGATAAAAGACAGAAAGAAACACTCCTGCTCCAAAGAACTGATCACCACGTAAAAGGAAAAGAGCAATCGTGCTGTAACTGGTGGGAAGCCTGAAAATCGGGCTTTGGAGGAGATATGCTTGTCCACACCATGAGTTCCAAAATTGCCACCAAAATTGGGCTGAGAAGATGGGGTTAAAAGGAGTTGGGAGTACGGGCCTCTATGGACTGGGTAGGATGGTCCCACGCAAGAGAAAAGGACTGCTTGAAACATGGTGTTAAATGTGGAATGATTAAGAGGAAACAATAGGAAAATTCAAGGAGAGGCTGGGAAGTGCACAGGAAAAGATGAAGGTCAATTATAGCCAGAAGTCCCCTGTAAATATCATCTGTTTCTGTAATCAGTTAAACGTATGGAAAATAATTTGAAGCACATAAAGTACTCTAAGTACCACCGTTGTTTTTTTTCTGCCTGCTTTCTTCACTTGAGACATACAGCGCTGATTGAATCATTAAGTTAGTACACTAAACTTACAGAGTGAAATCCTGGTTCCCTTGATTCCTGCAGGATCAGGATCATATCTCTAAGGCACGATACTCTCAGAGCATGTTTCAGCCACAGTTACTTAGTGAAGAAAAAAATAGGGGATTATGGTCAACTATATAAACAATTCACATCACATTGTGAAAACAGTATGGCAACAGTAGAAGCCCAAAGTGGAAAGTATTTAGACACCTCATGAAATCAAATGAGTTTGAAACCCAAATATCTTTGGAGATTTAAGACCTTAGGTTGAAGAATTAAAATCCAAAAAGATCAACTGCATCCACGTGTTACTCTGGGAGGAAAAGCGAGATATAACTCATCAGCAAAGGGTGCCAGTACATAAGCAACAGAAGCGGCTTGGATTAATTCAACGAGGTTTCCCTCCTCTTCAGACTGCAAGTGTTTCTTTCTTAGTACTTCAGGCTTAGAATAGGGGAATCAAAAAATCTACTATACAGTCTCAGATCTGCCATGTACAAACTAGAATTACTTAACTAATTTCACGTCTTTGCTTCCTCATTTGCAAATGAGGGGTACTAATGCACAAGCAATTTTGTTAGCTCAAATTCACAAAAATGACACAAAAGGAAAAGTACAGAAGGGGTGAGCATAAAGGCAGAATAAAGCTAAACTATAATTTCAGTAGATTCTCACTTAAATTACAGAAAATGGGCTAGATGAAGTAAATAGAGGCTAAACCTCTAGCCTGAGTTACAAAGCAATCACACGATCATTCATAGGTTTAAAATGTAATAACCCCTTTCTGCAGCCTGGTTGAACCACAGTGATTAGCTATTTTCTTGTTGAGAAACCATAACAACAAGATTAATATAATCTAGTTCTGTTTCTGCTACTTCAGATCCTTACTGCAGAGGTGCATTGGTATGACGCCCTTGCAGTGCACAAAACTTGACAGGCAAGAACCGAGGGCATCCCTGTATCTTTCTAAGCCAGGCCTAGCTGTAATGGAGAGAAGCATAGCAGATTATTCATGAAGAGTCACTCTGGAGCTTTGCAGACATTAAGGATGACAGAGTCTTGCTTTAAGGAGCTGACAACTTAAAGTTAAGCATGAGCATAAACATTTGGATTGGGATCAAACAGGCAAGAGAGTGAACAAAGACTTGTAGCATGATGTGTTTAAGCAGGATTAAAATAAATGCATGCATAAATAAGGCCATGTACCATCAGTTCTGAAGTCAATTCTGGCATAAGAACAGGTACCCAGGAGGCTCTAATGTTTTCAATTTACCTGATTAAGATTGGTATACTGCAGACAGCATCTTATGAAGAACTAATGATGACAGACTTCCAGTACAGAAAGGGCTGACGCAAAGAGCAAAGGGGACCATTTTCCCTGTGCTTATGAGAAAGAGGACAAGCAGCGGCAGATGTAAATGACTAACATGAAACTTTGCTAGTAGGATAAATGTATCTGTATATATGTGAAGCCTCAATAACTACTGGGAGTCTCAACCATTGAAAGCAACTCGACAACTATCAGGAAAGCGTTAGGTAGAGTCAATCCTTGCTTGGAATGGAAAATGGTAGATCTGGACTCTAGAAGCATCTTCCAGCCCTGTAATGCTTTAAAAACTTAAACAAGGATACAATTTGGCCTCCTGGTAATAAAAGAGGGCTTAATGAAAGAGATTAAAAGCAAGAACACTAAACCTGGAAAGAAATGGTAAAAATTCAGGTCACCTGCAATTTCCTTCTTTTGTTGAGCCTGGTATTCTAATCTCCAGGATATCTCACATAACTACAGCAAGGTTTAATTTTACTACTATTTATACTGAGTGCCAATATAGCAAGGCATCCACTTATGGAGAATGGAATGAAAATCCTGAATGTCTAATACCTGGCCGGGCTGTACGACATGACAGCACTTTTTAAAAGGACAAGTTCCAATTACTATAGAGAAGCACTTTCTTGTTTGACTCCATTAAAAAAAATTCTCTGCTAGAATACATTGAAAAATCAGCTGCTGTCTTGCAGTTGGATATTAACTACTATACTCCAAATGAACCATTAGCTCTGTCTCTTACCCAGCAAGGACAAGGAGAGAGGTGAGGAAGTAACTAATGGAAATGGGACAAGGAAAAACCTTTGAAAAAAAAAAATTCATGCGATTTCTCCACGGAATGATGAAGATCCATTTTTGCTACATCTGCCTCCATCTGCAACTACAAAGGAAAGAGCAGTCAGACTGTTCCTCTTGCAATTAAAAAGGCCAAGGAATTTTACTGTAGTAAATCTCTGCCTAGAATAATTTTGGGCTTATTCACAGAACCATTGACTGGACGTGACCTCTGGAGGTCTTTAGTCCAGCGCCTGGCCTGGAGCAGGATTACGGCCAACGCTAGACCAGGTCAGCTTTTTGTAGCACAGCCATGGAAATCTCCAAGGATGGAGGTTCCACAATCCTTCAGGATACCTGTTCCGATGCGGCACCTTATCCTAGTGAGGAGGTTCTATTACGACGTAACAGCAACCATTTCATTCTACTGTATAAATCTATAGCTCCTTGGTTTTTTAAGTACATTTACACATATCTGCTGACTCCATGTTTTATTTCAGTTTTAAATTCTGTGGTGACGTGTTTCTATTAAAACCGCATTCAAATTCTCCCAGGCTGTCTTGTAATTCTATTATATATTTTTGCCAAAAGCTCATCCTGTTCCTCAGAAAGTGGCCAATTTTAGCATTTTCATTCATTCTTATAATTCACACATTATTACCGCTAAAAGAGAAAGCGATCATCTCTCTTGCTGAATGCCATTTGCTTGTCATATAAACAACACATTTTTATCGTCGTATGATGTATTGGATCCCAGCCTGTTTCCATCAATGAAACGGGAGCCATACAATAAGCTGTAATACTCAGCCGGGTTTTGCCTTCAGCCTAAAAACAACAGCGTAACAGGAAGCAACAGGGTTGCAAAAGTGCAACAGATTAAATTTTGGCCAGAGACTTGATTACAATGATAGTCATGGGGATTCATTCCAGCTGTCATTATCAGATCCTGGTCAGTGCTACAGTACTAATAGTTACAATACTAGCAGTTACAACACCTGTATTTCTAATGTCAGCTTGGGAACCCTGATACCGTGTCGCACAGAGCACACAAGCTTCCTCCTACTGTTCGTACACTTTTCAGGAAAAAAAAAAAAGCATTCAAGATTTAGCAAACAAAGGCAGAGAGTAAAATCCACAAGAAGGCGGCAGCCCACGAAAAGCTATGGGAGAATATACACAGTGAGATAACGCACAAGAGGTGCAGAAGACTGAAGGCACATAGGGAA
>NW_009610520.1:15206-18079 GCF_000690535.1 Cariama cristata
AAGAGTTAAAAAACTCAGCACACTGCATAAAAGAAAAATCCTTTTCATATCTTGAAAGAGAGACACTTAGATATCCTTGTGACATCTCATTTCACTCTAGCTACACTGCTGAGGCCAGCAAAACCTCTTTTCCTTTGCATTTCCTTGCAAATTACATCTGTGCCTTAGACTGAATATAAACAAAAACTAAAGGAAGAGATTTCCCCTAGGATCTCTCTATTGGCACGATACAGAGATCCAAACATAGTGACTTCATCTTCCCAGAAGCACCTAAATCAATTCTAACCGTTCTGTTCTCACCTTGAACAACAGAGGAAGTATGGTCCGGCAAAGCAAGCACAGGACTGGGAAGGTCACGTTTCCCAAGTTCTCTTCCCAGCTGGTAGGAAACCCTGGAGAAGAAGTTATTCCCTCCAGCTCTGGCACTGGGTATCAAAGCACAAAAACATGCCTTATCAACCACACGAAACTCACAGCAGAGCTAAGAGTTTCATTAAGTGTTTGTAAAGTGATTTGAGATCCTTCAAAGAGGTACCACAGATGTGCAAGGCACTATGCAAGTACTAAAATAACCCCACTGTTCCACTCACCTGACAGTGCTACGTGGCTATGACACTTGATAGCGAACAGACACATGACAATTTCTGTCTGTTCTGTGATCTACCCATATATATTCAAATCATCAAGACGTCAATGCTTTCAAATGTCCAGGACACTCATCCCAGTAGCGTAGGTATTGTTCACGTGGCTGCAGTACTGCAAGGCACACTCAGAAGCAATTCAAGTCTTCCTTCACACAGCAGTTTACAACTGTCATGTCATTCCCTGGGCACTTTTCATTATCCCTTTGTAATGTGTCTGGAACAGGCGGCTGCTGTTAATCCTTTCTAATCAGGATTCAGAAGACCGAACCTTTCTTGAGTTCAGGATTTCTTCCTATACCCCACATATACAGAAGAAACTGAATAGACTACATAAGAAGTAATAAGTGGGCTTGGCCAGCCAAATTGTGAATACAAGCACAGGTATTAACAAGGGCTCTGAAGATCTACGATGCCGAGATAAGCCACTGAGAGAAAGGATGCAATCAAAATCATTGGAAGTACCCAGAGGAGAGAAAGGAGTTCTGGTAGGAATTGTGAGAGCAAGCGCAGTCAGCATCACAGCTTGGCTTCTGGTGGAGGAAACTACATGTACTTTAAAATCTGGAAATAACATCTGCCCATGTAAAACTCAACTTCTATCTCTCTTCTAATAATAAATGTAGAAATGTGTATCTGTGTATAAATAAAGTGCTTCTAGAAGCATTTGAAGCAGATAATTTAAACAGTCAAACCTTCACTCCTTTCCCCTTCCCCTTAGAAAATGCTTCTCAAAAGGAAAATACGCACTTGAAACTCTTTCGCTTCTTTGCTCTGAGAGGGTAATATGCTAGAGAGCTGATCCATGTATCAAAATCAAGTCAGACCACTGTGCAAGGGTACAGACGTTTCCTGTTTTTCAGCACAAGCAGTGGCCGAGGAGCTGCTGAGAAATATCTTGTGTCATTTTTTTAGTCACTTATTTGTCAAGTGTGCCTTCATCATGCCTTGGTTCCTTTTCTCTAAGCAGGTGTGAAGTATTTGCAGCACAGGAAAATGAATCAGAACACTACAATTTAGAGCGGCATAGACCATAAATACCAGCAGAGCCCTCCTGCCTGAAAGTGCGCAGACTAAAAGACAAATGCACAAAACTGAGACAAACAGCAAGGATGAGAACTGAAATCTGAAATACAACTGCACGGGTGTGTACGCACATTTTTTTTCTTCTCTCCCACCTATAAGGGTCTGAGGAAAGGGTTTTATTTTTCAAGGAATATCACTCGTGCTGTGTACCTACAGTTCATATGGATCTTATTCTTGTTTTCAAGAACTCACACAGTACAGCCCTGCAACTATAACCAAGCCAAATATAACCCATAACTCTGCAGTCTTCTTTCATAAATTTCTGCATTTTTTCTTCATTGCTGCCTTTAATTTTGTGTTTCCTTGCACAACTGTTCTGATGTCAACTCCTCAGATCCATTCAAATCAACACTCATCCTCTCCCCCCACAAACCAACCCAACTCTTCTACGCTATGCTTCATAATGCTACTCTGTTTTCAAACACAGACGTGTTTAACTAACCATACTGCCCGTGTCCTACCTTACCCTTTTACTATCTGATATGTGTAACATCCTGCCCTTGTTCTGTCCATCATTTTATTGTAAGCTCTCTGGGGAAGCAATTAGCCCACATGTGAGCACTATATAACATAATTAACAAATAATAACCACCAAGAAATGTAGGCCAAAAAAGCAAAGTTATCAGAGCAACATTTCTGCAGAGACTTGTATTGTTCTGTACTCACTTGCAGCGTTATCTTCCAAGTTCCTGGAGGCACAGACTATAAGCTCCAAGCAGCATAAAAGCAAAGGTGAACACTGTGCTTTAAAGACAACATAAGATGTTCTGACTTTATTTGGATTTACAGGCTTTGCTATTTTTGCACATTCATTAACATTACCAGTAAGTATTTACACAGAACACTACAGTTAATAAATTCCACAATTCGAAATGAAAAGCTTATAATTTGGTTCTAAATTAACTTTGGCAACAAGAGTATCAAAGGAAGGAAAGACAGGATGACTGTAACCATGAGCAAGATGCAACATAAACTTCATAAGTGACATCATTTATTATGGAAAAAACGCGTGAGGAGGCAAGGACAGAACCTCCATTCTTGGGTATTCATTCCCACACTCCACAACAGCTGCTAAGGAATGGCAGCAATTCTTGCTGTCCTAACAGGGAAAGCCTAAAAACTCGCTCTTATTTCATCAGGAAATAA
>NW_009610520.1:18110-46851 GCF_000690535.1 Cariama cristata
TTCCCATTCCTGAGGCCTCCTACCGTAGGACAGGTATTTCAGCCTCTTGCACACTTGCTAGAAAGCATAGAGAGCCCTGGGTATCCCTTCAATGCTGTCTCTATCCCACTGATACTGAAAAATAAGTCTGGCTGTTAAAGTGCCAAAGCAATTGGACAAAGGTTTCTAATAAGCCTGAAGTAGACATCCCACTTCATGAGGACCTGGGGAGCTAAGGAAGCATAAAGCAGGATGAAAGAAGGGAAGAAAAGGAGAAAGGATCAGTTTGGAGTGGTCATTGGGATGAAGAAAGATGGCACTTGGGAAGTACAGAGGAGGAATAATGTTCAGGAAAGAAGACAAAGAAAGTAAGTGATTACATCCCACCCTTCTCATCCTTGAGTATGTTAGCAACAGTGACTGTACGCTGAAATACTGATTCTAGATCCAGCAATAGCTGATCTTGTCTTGAAACACCAAATTAAGGTGGCCCCTACTGAGAACACAACAGCAAACAGAACATTTCAGCCACAAAGCAGGTGGAAAACTTGTCATCAAGCAGTTGGCACTACTTTATGCGTAATCGCTGGATTCTACAAGTGCCAGCATGACCTACGCAGCCTTGTAGCCTGAGCAAGATAGAGCATGTATGCTGTGACCTGTAACAAAGATGCTGGCTTTTCATGGTCAGTTTGTGAAATCTGCAATCTTTGGCAGAAATTTGGCTCTATCAACCTGCAAAACAGCTCATCTGTTTTAACCTATGCAAGCAAGCCATTTGAGGAGAGAATAGCTTAGATCAGCATGTCCAGTATCTATATTACCAAGGCTTGCTCCAATGTCAAAGAAAATCTTAGCTATCCAAGCGAAGAACATGGGTCTTGTGCTTCAAAACCGATGGAGAGCCATATGACGTTGAGACAGTTTGTACCCTCATAGTCAGCATCTTATCTCAGCTTTTCTGCTCATAGGCAATCCAGTTCTGATCTCCCAAGCATTAAAGGTGAAAACATTTAGTTTATTTATGTTTCACATCTGTATCTATCGAGACTGCTCTTTAGTTTACATTACTTTCCTCCTCTGGGAGTAAAGAGCTTCGCTCTTCGCCTTCAAACCCCTCCTCAGACTTCATTTCCTTTGGTTTGCTTTTCATAGCTGACCTTCGTGTTTCTGCTCTGCTTTTCTTGCTTCCCTTTGACTTCTGCACCTTGCAAACCATAGCCTTCATTTTACACCCTTCTTTGCTGCTTCCCTTCCTCCTTACGGTTTGGTTTTTTTTTGGTGATGGTTGCTTCTGTAATTTTGACCTGGGTGAGCTTTAAAGACACACGTCTTTCATTATGCTAAGTATTAGCTTTATGGTACTGCGTAAAGATTTAGCAGTAATGTAAAAAATGACAATGAGAAAATCCCCGTGCCTGTAATTCCAAATAGATTTCCTAGGATTTTATTAACACTTCATGTGTTATTAACACTCCCTAAGGGGAGTCGAGTGCTCTATGGTTGCCCAGTGAACCACACAAAACACATAACCTGTGCCGCAAGGGACTTGCAGGTTGAAGGTATGAGTGGGTAACAAAACATTAGAAATAATTGCCAGGTAGGCAATCCTCCAGGCAGCATGCACGTTCCAAGCCGGAATGTCTCCTGGCACAGGAATTTTGCAAAAGGAGTTGGGAATGGGATGCTTATCACAGCTTAACAGCAAACTACTCCAGGAATAAGCAGCAAAATGAAGAGAAGACTCAGGAGGAAATGTCAGATTAAAGGACAGACCAATTAGTTCCCAATGTCTCATTTGCTCCTAATACTCTGCTGTCTACAGGTAAGAAAAGGCAAACAGCGTAAGCCACAGCTGCTGTCTCCAGTCCCTCAGCTGCATCGTGGGAAGCTGTTCTGTTGAGAGGGAAGTGGTGCTGGTTGGGGTCTCAACTCCCTAGTGGAAGGCTTGGAGTAGCTCACCTAGATGTCCTAAGTGTACTGAAGCAGAGTGAAACCAGATGCCAGACAGTACAGAAATTCTTGCTTTCCGTTGAGCACTAAAAGGGTGTAGAGAAAAAAAGACTCTTGCCCAACAGGCATTTAGCAAGAGTGCAGAAGCTTTAAAAGACTTTGTTTACCCTCAGTTAGACTCTAACAACCCACCTTTAAAAGCTGCTTTCTACTTTTGCTTTACCTCCTTTCAGTCAATCTTCCTACTACCTTGCCCTCCTGTCATTAGGTCAGCCCTCTGCTAACCCCTTCTGCTACCTGCAAAAGCTGGGTGGTCCCTCCATCCTGAGCAGAGCTCCACCACCAAGGCAGCCAGTCTCAAATCTCGGCAGTGACTCAGCAATGCCAGCTCAGTTTTATGTCTTCCTTTCACTACCCCACACTTAATGCCCTAAGAAAAACAGAGGGGTGGAGCCATGGAGTTTTTAAAGAAGTCATTCCAAGCACAGACAAACATCACAGCTACTCCAAGATCTGAACTACATTGTTAATTTAGAAAAGGATAGTTGTAGTAACTCTAGGCAAAGCAACTTGGCTTCCTGTGGCTTTGCATCTTGTGGTGGATGACCCCATATCTAATGAAGTGCAAGTTCTGATAGAAGCTGTTCCTGTGGTTACAGCATTCATAACGGCTTTCCTCTGTGTGGATTCTCTGATGTCTAATAATACAGTTGCGCCCAGCCGGGAAAACAATTTGTCTTTCCTTTTTATGTGACCATTTATTTTCAAAGAGTAGGAACTTAATATTTGTAAGGTTGCTGTCTGCCTATGTAATGTCATTGAAACCAGTGAGAAAGGATGGAAGACACAAATGGAATAATTATATGTGCTGAATTGACCTGGAAATCAGGCTAAAAATGAGGTAGCACTTCAAGTAGTTGAAATGATAGCAAAAGAAATTCAGTGTTGATAAATACAAAGTAATGCACTTGGGTGGAAGATAACCTAACATTAAATTGTATAAAAATTAGGAAGCCAGGACATATTTCAGCAGTCCATCCAGCCTGCTACTCCTCCTGATAGTTCTGCACCTCTAAAATGTGGTATACATTAGTAGCTGGACAACTTTAAAAGCAGCATACCACACAGATACAAGTCAAAGAGAAAAACCATGTAACACTGATTAAAGAAGTCCGAAGTCCACAACAGTAAAATTAAATGTGCCAGCATTGCTTACTATTAATTCATACTATCCTTAAACTGGTTTCTCAGACATATCTCATCTCCTTCATAAGAACATGATTTGTGCTAAAAGGTAGGTGTTGATTTAAGATGGAAGTGAGGCTCAATGAGAAACAGGAAAACAATAATGACAGTATAAATGACCACTAGAGACAATTTAGAGTAACTGGCTGGTTTTGTGCTGAAGCAGACGAGAAGCAGTCACAGAGTCTGTTCCACCACCTCTGCTGCAAAGGAAATCACCTCTGGAAAAGGGGCAATAACATACAAATGAAAGAGGTGAGGGTAAGGTGCAGATGGCAACCATTAACACAACTGTTTTTGCAGCAATCAACACCTCTTGAAGAAAAAAAAAATCCAGGCTAAGTCATAAGTGGTAAGAAGCCAACACATCACTGAAGAGAAGGAATTGTTCAATTATTATTCTGGATATGAGCATTACAAATGCAGGCACTAATACCCATGTTACAACCTGCTATCAACCACAGCACGTTGAAGGGATTAAAAGCTAATGTCACACCACCATTCCTCTTAAAGTCCTGTGCCAGGCCAGGGTCTTCCAATTTCTCAGCTTAAATATCCATACAGTTGCAACATCAGACCAACTTTGTTTGCTCCTAATGAAAGAGGTGATTCACTTCCTTTCAAGGAGCTACACCGTAAAATGTTGATTATAAAGTACAAACTGCCCCCAAAATTTAAAGCAGAGTGAAAAAGAATACAAAGTGAGGTGTAAAAGAAGATGGGAGTCAAGGGGAAAATCAAAGCGGAGAATTCACCAGGAGGTAGAGATTTTATCAAAGCGATTGGTTCATTAGGCAGAAAATTTGACTGTGCATTAACACTGTGCAGTACTGTTTTTCGTTAGTGAGTTCTTCAGGGCAGACACCTTTGTCTTTATACTTGTAAAACACCAATTAGTATCTTGAGCAGACTACAAACAAATCAACATTAAAACAAAGCAGCGAAATAGAACCATTTGTATATCCTGTTATGCCTGGAGTCACTAGGACAGATTCAACTCTCTGGAGAGAGACCATAGTCTCTTTTCTCTAATAGTCTTGCCCGTGTGTGCTGTACGTCTGTAGTAGTTAAAAAGCACAAACTCTGATTTATCTCTCTGCTTTGGTTCAGAAGGAGTTCACCATAGGATGCTGCTCTGGGAATTCTTGTTACGCTTTTCATGTATGTGTATTCAAGGTAGCTTTAAATTAGTAACAGCATAACTGCAGGAGCAGAGTCCTCTGCAAGCTGCAAAGCCCACCCAACATTGTACAAGCCAGCCCTGTGGCATCTCTGCTTTCCCAGCACTGAAGGTATCTGTTAACGCATCCTCTGAAGGGCTACGGGCATGTTTGGGAGTTGAAAGACTGCTGGAATGTTACTGGAAGTCTATATGGGGTGGAAGGAGCCAGACCTGGCTCAGTCTTGTTCATATGGTTGGCCTGGGTAGGGTTCCTGGCACAAACTATCTCCAGAAGTGCAAAGGGGGTTTGTCTTGAAGAGAAACAGTTTGTTTGCTTCGAAGCAGAGTTTGGGAGGGAATTTATGTGGATGACTGGTGACCAGTATCCAGGAGGGAAAAGGAGGATCAAGGTATATCAGCAAAGGCATACATGGTAACTCAAGAGAACTTCATCCAAAGCCAACACAAGCTTCCCTTTCAACTTGCCCTACATCCAGTACAGCATCTTCCCCCACTTCCCACACACACTTTCTAAACCAAAAAAGCCATTTATTATTGTTTAACTCCCTAAAATATGTTCAGAGGAAAGGCCAGAGACAGCAAAAATCTGTTGGTTTAGGGTCACAGTAATGGTTAAGATGCCATACTACAGACTCAGAGTCTGAGCCTTCCCCTGATTCACACTAAGGGCTGGTCAGGTTGTACTTGCTGTAAGTAGAAAAATGGTAATTTAGACTTATGATTGAAAAAACCTGAAAATATGTCAGCCACATCTCTGTCTGGCATGCCAGAAGCTATTAAAACTCTAACCAAGAGAGTCAGAGTTTGATTTGGAGTTTAGGATTCCTAGAGCAATGTTAATGTCAAAGGCTAGAAGAGATCAACAGTCTTCTCTCCATGTTTTACTCCCTATCGTAAAGAAATAATGATCTTAAACAGTAGTGACAGAGATGCATTCCTTAAGAGTTGGAAAAGCTGTCCCATGTTTAGTCAAGCACACAAGAGACTGTGCAGTCTGTGGAGTTCGCGTAAGAGGCACCCATTTAGTGTTTTTTTCTAAACTTATCTGTCAAGACTCATGCAAGCAGAGCTGATCCCTCTTAGAGAAAAGATGATGGATCTGATGAGCCCTTAAGGTCCTTTCCAAACTTACCTCGTATGAAAAGAAACCTGATGCACAGAAACACAGAAGAGAGGAATTAATAACTGTCCTGCAAGTGAAAAATACTTCCAGATCACCTTGCATCTTGTCCTGAGAAGCTCTGGTGGACAGCAGCTTGGTAACAGAAAAGGGGGAGACTCAGACATCTCATGAAAGAGTTAAATATTCAGACAGGTAATATCTGAATTTTGAAAGAATTTGGCGACCAGAGCTACTTCCCTGCAACAGTTACAAGAAGCTGCTGCCAATGTTAACATCAGAAGGCAGATACTGACAGGTTTTTTTTGCCCAGTCAGATGCTGGTATTGACACTCATTTAGACAAGCCAGTACAAACACGCACAAAAGGACATTTTCTATAGCAACGGCTTCTCAAGTAACTAAGGAATTTACCGACAGTCGTGAAATCTCTGGCAGGCAGGTAGAAGGCGGTGGGGTTAGCTTCCCCAATGTCCTGGGGCACGGAAAAGCTGATGCGACTCACGTAACAACAGTTCCTACCACGCTGCTGAAGCCGGGATAGTTTGGGAGATGAGTGACGGCCTCCCCGAGCTGCGCAATATGCAACAGGAATTACTGAAACTTGGTAACGTGTCCTTTCGGACGGTGGCCAAGCAATGTGGAGGATGGGCGATAAATTACAGTTGCA
This sequence comes from Cariama cristata, assembly GCF_000690535.1. Lineage (NCBI taxonomy): Eukaryota > Metazoa > Chordata > Aves > Cariamiformes > Cariamidae > Cariama > Cariama cristata. The sequence goes on from NW_009610520.1 coordinate 24,260, forward strand.
GGTCAGGCTCCTCGTGAGAGGACAGATATTTTTGCTGAACCAACAGCTACTTGAATTTTTCTTTAGACTGGAAAGTAAACGGCAAGTTTCCTTACACAAGAGTCACTGAACAGTTAATAAAACTCAAAGCAATATCCCTCCTATGGGAAAGCATCAAAATGCTTTATCAGTGTTAGACCTAAACAAGACCAAACTATTGTGAATAAGGGAAACTTGCAAAGAAATACAGGTAACAAAGGTACGAGTAATGAAGGGTGGGTAGAATTACCATCCAAATTTCTGGCTCTGCATTCTATGCTCCCGGTCATAGCACACCATCTAACCAGACACAGTGTAACTCTGTGTTAGTGCAGAAGGCAAAATTGATTCAGAGAGAGGAAGCTGATCTAATTTTGCAAAGTCTAAGGGAAGGGTGAGCCGTGCACAAGGTGCGGTATGTTCCCCCGCAGACTGGGATCTCCACACCCAGTGCTCAGACCAGTTTCCAGTTTTCCTGTCTTGAAGGAAAGGGGATGTGGGTATAAGCTTGGAGCTGAACTCCCAGCTCAAGCTGCTCTGCTTCTGAGAAGACTGGCATCAGCATCCCTGTGTTTGGATTTTGAATCCCACACTGTCAAAATTTATGCCTTTAGTCCATCACTAGTTTGAATGCAGAAGAAGAACTACAGTCTCAACAAATGTAATCTGGTTTCAGATTTGCAGCACTTTAGGAAAAGATTCTGCAACTTTCACCAGCAGTTGTGCTTTTGTCTTTAAAGCAGAGCTGAAAATAATACGAATCCTGGAGAGCTGATAGCCATGTTAGAAAGACAACGTGAAATGTTCCAAGATGATTTTTTTTAAATACCGGAAGAGAAGGTCTGTACAGGTAGCTGACAGTCTGCTACAGATGACAGATTAGCCAACTCTACAGGGTATAATTTGCATCTGATTCATGGGGACTTGAAGAGAACTAGAAAGTTGAGATTATAGTGAGATTAATCATACGACACTAGGGATCTCATTCACCCCACTGCTGAATGGTCCTAGAGCCGCTTTGTACTATCTGAGGTGCATTTAGGACATTATTTGGGGTTCAGAGGGACAGAAACATACCTGATAGGAAGGAGGGAAGAGATAAAAGTTGGCTGGTTTTCCAATCAAAGCCAGACTGTATCAAAGTTGTATTACCACGAGCTGAGATTAAGGACTGCAGTAAACCTCAAATTCCAGACTAGCACTGAAAAGCTTTAATGCTAGTAATTCTTATAGCTCCCACATTTACCAGGAGTGACTGTTAAAAAAAAAAAAAATAAAAAAGAAATCAATCAATCTGGAGGAACTGTTCTGCACTCTGAAACAAAGGGAAAGGATGAGATCATACCTATTTCTTCAGCCTTGGTGAGGTCTCAAAGTTAACATATGAAACAGATGAGGAGACTTGCATTAGCAAGGCATGCCAATGTCATAGCAATAAATAAATGTTCAAATAATAAGGCTGCACCTTCAGCTGATGTGGCAGCATGCTACGCTGCTGTCAAACCTGGGCAAGACGCATTAGTCCCATGATCCTTGGGTAATTGAAGATCTGGCGCCAGTTACCTAAAGGTAGACTTCAGAGCACAGCCACTATGTAAAGTGCCAGGTTGCCAGGCAGGCAGTTAATTAGAAGAGAAATACTGTGCACTTCCAAAGTCTCTTTCCCACTGTGATCTTCTGTGTTGAACTTGGCATTACCATGGAGTTCTTGGGCTGTTCTACCAGCAGGGACACGAAGGCCCACAAAGCAGTGAAATGGTCTGCCCCAAACTGTATAGCACCAATATTTGATGTGGGACTCCTGGTTTTGTCCCTGGATTTCTAGTCCTGGGCTTTGGCCACTGAGATACATTTCCGCCAGTGGCCAGTAGAAGAGCTGCAAGCTGGGACTTCTTGTGCCTATTTTAATGGTGAAAATTAGGAATGAAATCTAACTATTAAGTGTAACAGAAATAAGCTAGTCTAACCAATTCATAATTATGTTTATATTTTTCCAAGAATTGGTTACTAACCTAGAGTCACAGAACAGACCCTGGCTGAGGTCCAGTCACACCGAGGCTCAGGCAGTCATGGTGGAAGGTTCTCTTTGCTCCAATTCACATTCCCTTTGACTTAGACCCTTCATTTCTAGGTCACATAAAGACAATACATAAAAGAAAACCTCTGATGTTCCTCTATAAAGACACTCACTGTCCAAATAACCCCTTCTTTGAGGACAGTTTTTGTCTGACCTTTGTTCCAAATCTGATAGCACAACTCTCATTTTTATCACACTCTCTTAGAAAAAAAAACAGTTAAATTTTTTTTTTTTTAACTTAATTCACCTTCTGGTAGAAGTCTAAACAAACCAATTACGAGTCATGCTGAATTTATGTCCTTTGGGGAAAAAAAAAACAAAAAAACAACCACAAAACGCTACAATAACTACAGAGATGTCTATTGACCCAGCAGTTATCAGAAATGTGGGGGTTTTTTTTGCTGGCACAAAAACAGCTTTCTAAACAGCCAGTGACCCACTTTCACCTAGCTGGCCTCTGAAGTTGAGAGAAGATTCATACCCTCTAGACGTTAGAGGCTCTGTTTGAAGTCACTGCTGTCAGGAGATGGTCAGTTTACGTCTCCTGTCCTAGGACAGGAAAAGGATGCACTCTCAGCTCCATGTGTTGTAGTGAGATAAGCACGAAGATTTCTGTCCTATGCCCTTATCAGCTTTTCCTGCTACTCTCCAGGACAGACAGCACCAAGACTGGCAGTAAAAATTAAACTTGCTTAAGCAAAAGGAGGGGGGAGAAAAAGAAAAAAAAAAAAAAAAATACTCGAGTATTTCTCATATCTGTAATCCAAAAGGTTGAAGTTTTGGGAAAAATTTCATGTTAGGATTTTTGGGAGCACTGAAAACTACTTAAAATCCTCTGTATCCTCAGCATAAAGGGATCTCCTCCACTGACACACCCAGGATGACTTACATTTTAAACCATGTCACTAGTTAAATAGCAGTCTTGACTACATGAAAGACAGAAATATTCTCCTTGCAAATAAAACCAATCAGCTGGCAAAAGGCCATTCCTTGCATATAGAAATTATGTTGATATATTAAAATTTTTCTTCCATGCTTTCTTTTGCTTTACTTCTCTCTCTGCTGCTCCCTCCTTCTTGTTACATTACTTTTGTCCTTCCACCTCAGTTTCTTAGCGTGCAGAGCACAGGCTAGACGGAGTCTCCAAGGACCTTGGTTTATCTCCTATCTTTCCATCACCTGCCTACATACGATTTAATTTACGGGTGCTTCAGCCTCCACCCTGTATAAAACTGGTGTTACTTCTTGTTAAAACATTGTCATCTACACACAAGATGGACTCAAAATCACAGTAGCACGTTGGTCCAATAAAGAGATTTCACAAAGTTAAAGGTTTCTTTCTAATTTTGTGGAAGATGCGGTTGTGCTTCCCAAATTCTCCTCAAATACTACTCTGGTGGGTGAGCAGCACTGTCAGGATCATACATCCATGTATATATATATGTATGTTGTGTTTTTGACATCTACTGACACAACCAGTTTCACCTTCCAGGGATGGTGCAAACTGCTTGTGCAGTGCAGACCCAGGAATCAGCCCCCGCCATCCCTGGCTTTACACCGATCACCCAAGTGATAGTAAGTGGCATTGACATTCATTACTCCAGCTAGACAGATATACCTCCCTAGTGCCCCCTTAACACATCAACACCACTTTAGGAGGCATCTTTGACTCAGACTTGAACATATAGGTGATAAATAAACCTTCCAGATAGAAACCAAGTTCCTACTCTCTAAGTCACTCTGCCGTTTCTCTTCAAGTTCCACTACAATAGAGAAAAATTTACTCACTCAAATCCCCTGCAATAATACGAAAATATGGAAAAGACTGTAAATAAAATCAAAATAATCGTTTGGTTAAATCATTTACCAAAAGAAAATCTTGCTAGATTTTTAAAAAATATATTCTACGCACCCTCGTTATTTTAGCCAACTTCAAAAAGAGAGAAAGGTGATGTTTAGCAGAGGAACACATCCCCACAATCAAATGTTAAAACCTCCATAAGACATAAACTAAGGCATTTCACATACAGATTTTGCCCATCCACTCAGAAGTTCAGAGGCTGAAATGACCCTTGGGCAACACAGGAACTATGGTGATGGCATAAAAAAAGTCAAATAGTCCTTCAAAACCAAATTGGAAAGGAACAAGTATTTTAAGACCCTAATGACATGAAACCAACAGCATTATGCACAGCATTCTGGATAAAACAGCATGTGTGTGTACGCGCATGTGTCCGGGTGTGTTTATCCCTAGATATGAGACAGAACAGGAAAGGAAGAGCTGAAACACTTGTCCAGAAAATCCTCAAAAAGAAAACACAGCCAGGACAAATTTAGAAGCTTCACTTAGCTGTAATATCAAAGGCTGTAAAAGCAACCACCTCTCAAGAACGGCAAAACAAACTTACACAAGTCTCAGGAGGAAAACACTGATCACAGACTGGATATTGTTAACTGCTGCTGTTTTGGTTAAGTGAGGTTCTTTTTGACACTACTAAGATAGTCTTGTCAAAGAACAACAAAAATGAAAAGAAAAAAAAAAAAAAGACAGACCACAGCCAGTTCAGGAGGAATCTGTTTGGCGAAGCCTGGCTTTGAGCTGGTGTCTGAAGAAACAAAACTCGGAATGAACTTCCTAAAACATTTTTTTTTTGTCTCCTTTGGAAAAGCAGTATAGGATCTTTTGCAAGTTTCAATAGTCTGATTGGCAACTTGTTTCTTGATCAAAGCAAAAGTCTGAAACACATCTGAAAAAAGAAAAAATAAAAAACATTTCTTGCTCAATTCAGAAGAAAGTTTCCCTAGCAGAAACTAGGCTATTTGAATTTATTTTTTTTTTTTTTAAAAAAGAGGTTTCCATCAAATAAATGAGCCAAAAGTGACACATTTTAATAACTTCTGTCTTAAAGACATGCAGTTTATATAGACCTATACCCATTACCTGGATATGACACCACTGTACTGAAATCACGGTTTGAAACGGTATGACTTTCTATACAGTGTAGATTAATTTGCTTACTTTACACAGAAGAGGATTTACCTCAGACTCGGAAAAACATCTGGATCTCTTCTCCTACAGTAACCCTAACCACAAACCTATGCTAAGAAATAGTGTGCATATAGATGGGAGTGTGGCATCCATCCATCTCTGCCAAAAAAAAAAAAAGAAAAACCTGAACTTGGTTAGTGGTATGCCTTGAAATTGCTGCTATTTCACCTGGGGAAGTCTACCTTGAGAATTTAGTAAAAGCAATAAAGCATGTGTGTCAACATGATCTATACCATCCAATGGATAAAACTGGCTTCAGAATTCACCCTCGGAGTGCCAAACTCCCGCTGTCTAGATACTCAGAAATTTAAGTGATGTCAAGCAATTTCCCTTGGCTTAAAGTAATGCCAGTAGACAGACACTCTGACGCCAAGAGAGGATGATGGCGAGATAGTACGTCCCTCTCATTTTCACAAGAACTCAGGGGAACTGCTCCCATATCTTTTGCAGAATTAATCAAGATAAGTTAATGTGTGATAACATGTATCTGAAGTGTTCTGAAGGGAAGCAAACCTGAGCAGCTTCTGGCTCTCCAGGATTAACTTTAACAGCTCTCCAAGAAACACAAAGCTTTCCTTTTCTGCCCTGATCCACCCTCAAAACAGCTTATACTGTAGAGTCAGAAATGTTGAGGATGAAAGTATAAGGTATGTCACAGGAATGTGACATGATGGAGAAGCACCTTGTAATACAGAGGTGCTGACATACTATCGATGCTTTTAAACCCCAGCACAAGAAGTTTTTACCTGACCTGTAAGTACTTGTCCTACTGTTACTCTTAAAATACTCCACAGTAGTAATACCTAAATGGTTTCTGCATACACAAGCACAGACATTTTGAGGTATTTCAGAGCAGTCTAAACTATATTTTATTGCTCATTACAAATGTGCCATGTTTCACATTACATATAAAATAAACTACTGGAACATTTGACTTGTGGGGAAGGCAGGAAACTGGAAAAAGGTTTTGGTTGCAACCATGTAAACTGGAGTATAAAGGGATTACTATCTCTGCGCACACACATGCACACACCTGCTTTTCTCCCTGTAACCCAAGCGCACCAAGCAAGCTGTTGCCTTCCCAACGAGTCTTGCCTTTCATATCATGCTCCTTTTTATTCTTCTAAAGGCTCTTTTCATGAAAACAGAATGAAAAGACGAGCTTGACTTCTTACTTGCTCTGTAACCAAGATGTTAGCATGTTGGTTTGCGAGACACTAGAAGGTGGGCCATGGGATGATTGCAAAACCCCTACATGCAATCTGTTCTCACTCAGCTGACAGGGACGAGTCACTGCACGCAGGCAGACACAGGCAAGAACCAATTCCCCACAGCAGTCAGTACCTAATTAAAAAGCTAACTGAAATGGTAAAATGAGGGTTTTGTAAGATAATACGTTTTTGCTTACTTCAATATAAACTACTTTGGTATCTCTCTCGCCCCTAGCTGCCAAACACTTGGAGGTAAGATAGTCTGCAGCATGTTTCTCTCAAAGGGGGTTATGGTCCTTTGATTAAGAGCTTGAAAAGCGCTGTCTTCCCCAGTGTAACAAAGCAATTAACACAGTTCTCAAACAGCTATCAGTGTCTTAAAGATTCTAGTACCTGTGTAGCTTTATTCATCACAAATTAGGTACTTTGCAGATTCAAGAAGTCTTCTAGCCACATGACAGTAACTATCGCACCAGGAAGCACATGCTAGCAAGCAAATATCTGCATTGAGTGCTTTGAAGTGTTCACAAGGAATTCCCAATGAGTGCAATGAATTAGATCTAATTAATAAACCATGCCAGCGAGACATGGTCTGCCTACATTTCTGATCACAATCACTTCTATGCACATATAGGCATAGATGCGGTGGTAGGCAAGCACCAGGCGTGTGGACGTTATACACAAGGACATCAAATATAAAGAGTTGGATAGCCAAAGGCATCTAAAAATATCACCCAGTATTTTTACAGAAAACACTATTTGAATGGAAAGCTCTCATGCTTCATTTTCTCACCTGCACCGTTCACAAGGTGACATACATAAGAAGCATCCCTGATGGCATGGATTAATAGAGCAACTTCAGAGGCTGAGTTTCTAGCCAGGTATTTATATCACCTCCCATTGTGAGTGAGCTGACTGTACTTATATAAGAAACTGTAACCCAAAAAATACAGAAGTGTCAATGCATCAAAAAATGAAATCAAATGGGGAAAAAAATTCCAAATTTGTCTGTTTTGTATGCAGACATGTTGGATATAGAATAGCCTTCTAAATGAAAGGTGATTTGACCAGGATATTTCCCCGAGGCATAATTTGCCTCTCTAATAAAACAATAACTTCCCACTGCGCAGTCATGAATAATATCACCTGAAAAAATGCGTATTTCTTTAATCCAGGAATATATGGAAGGATGAAAAAAACATTTCTATGGATAACGAATGAACAACAAAGCAGTAGGGCTGACATCAAAAACTCTCTCTTCTTCAGTACTTCAGAGTTACTCTTGCCAGAGACTAATAGTGAAAAACTAAAATGTTTCAGCTCCAGCCATGTGAACCTGAGTTTCGAAACCTGTGCTACACAGGGAGACAATTTTCAGAGCTAAACACTAAACACTCACAGAAGCCTATGGGTGCTGAAGGGATGATTATAACTCAGATCCACAAGAACATTTAGGTGTTGGACTCTTTCAGCACCTTTGTGCTTTTGCATACTGGTACCATTTTAACTACAGAGCCGGACAGACTTCTTCAGAGATTAATTGGAGGTTTGCAGTGAAGGAGGCAGTGCTCTACAAGACCACATCTCACCTGGAGTAAAATGTATACAGCCAAACAAACAAGAGTCTTGTAGTTAAATTAGTTGAATGCTGACCTGAGAAATCAATTCTACCTTAGCCTCAGCCACAGAGCACACTGATGAGAAGTCATGCCCTTAATTTCTGTACCTCTTTTTGATAAGTACCTGTCAAAAACTTAAATCTGGAAAACATTCAGAGCTTTTCTTACATCAAGAGTAGCAGTACTATGAATACATGCAACTCTATGATTTGAAGCAACATGAAAACAAAAAAAGCTGAGGTCTCAGGTATCTCAAACCTGCAAACCTAAAATCAGTAGACAACTATGCCACATTGTGCAAAACGGGGCAGCTGCACCCAAATTACTTCCTCAAAAGAGATCCTGATACTTGCTAGTTGCCTAAAACAGGCCAGGGCATTGTATGTGACCATCATTTGGCCAGGAACCGTGCTTCCAATTGAACAGCATGGAGAATCCGAGGGCAGTAAACAGGCTGGTACCCTAGCCTTTTAAGTTTACTATTAAAAAGTACAGGTTTTGAGCTTTGTTGCCCATCAAAAGGTTGGGACTGTATCCTCTCCATCTCATAGCAACATTGTGAGGAGTGGGATGGGTGACGGGGGAAATCTCCTTGCTCAGCAGATTCCTCCAGATTCTGAGTCATCCTACTTCAGTACATAACAAATTGTCCCCTACAAGTACCTGATCTCTTCCCCAGACCATAGAGGAAACACTGAAAAGAATGGGTGTAGATTCTAGTGTGGCAAACAACGTACAGCAAGAATATTCATAATTCTGTTTTCTGAGCAGCATTTGAATTGTATGTAGTAAATAAAGACCCAGGCCACACCCTAAATGAAAACAAAATACTGAATAGTTGTTCATTATGCGAGTGCCATTTCCAGAGAAATGAACAGTACATAATTATGTAATTAACAATTATTATTGTCTACATAATCTCATTGTAGAAATGGAGCGAGTCAAGTTACATGATCAATCTCAGATTCAGCATTTCAAGTGTTTGCAGTACTTACACAAATTAGTATTTGAACTAGGTTCAGGATAACATATTCTGTATTGAGAAATGGTATTATATAATGCAGAAAAAGGATGAAATAAACATTAAACTCCAAACTGTACAAGAAGTGCATTACAAAAAGGCCTCTTGGAGGTGCAGTCCGGTCCACTTCAGCCCACAGGCTACAGGCACAGCCAACTCACATCCACACTCAGCAGCCAGCCCAAACTCTGTCTGTGAGAACGTGCAATCCCAACCTTGTGAAAGTACAAGCACAAAATTTGGTTTGACAGCTTAAACATGACATCCACACATGTCCTATGTAGGGAAAAAACCCCAAAACTCTGATGTAATTTTTTTTTTTTTAAATTCAAGTACTGTCAAGACAGCCTGATGAAGTACACATAAACTTTTTAAAGACAGAGAAACTTCTTTCAAAACCTTGCCATAAAAAAACCAAGAGCAACAACCTCTCCCTCAAACAAATAATTTCCAGATATAGTGCTTATGACAGCAGGCAGTAACTGTGAAACTTTTTAGAATTTTGAGTACAACCAAGACTCAAACATACACTTTACTAAAAACTAATTGGAAAAAACCTTACATTGCAATGTTTGACTCTTTCCACTGTGAATTTCCTTTATTTCAAATACACAGAAGCTAAGAGTGTTCTGTTAAATAACAGCACAATAGTTTAGCCTGCACTGAAATTTAGGAAGCCAGCCTATATATGTTATGTTAAAGCAGTAACAGTTTTTACAAGTAAATATTTCATTGTTTGCCTTATGAATGGATTCTTTTCGTCGAATGCCCCTTCAAGAATCTTCTGAAGACAATGAAATTTTTAGTCTTATGGTTTCTGCTTCAGAATGGACAAAACCCAACTTCTCTTTCAAATAAAGCCAGCTATTCCTCCAGGTGATGACATTACCTCTGAACCATCCAGACAGGTGCTGAAAACAGTGTTGCAGGGCTTGCAAAACAGAAAGTCACTTCCCACCTAGATGGTTAAAACCTGTCTGTAGCCTGTTGGACTCCTTGGAGCAACTGGATGCCCCAATAGTTTTGGCAATACATGTTCCTATTTTCACTGGGGTTAGCCAGAACAAGATTAGACCACATTCTTGTTAGCCGACTCTAGCCGTGGTAATCTATGCTTGTGTAACCTCAGGTACAAAGGCAGAAGTTTATCTCCATGTCTGAATGCAGCAATGCACTTTGCAAAACCACCTGCAGCGAAAAGAACAGCTCAATGAACAGATCTCCAAAGAACAGCAGCCCACTGAAGAGAGAGTTCAAGGTCATTGGCTTGATACTCAATAGCTTTCCTTCATATCAGACAAACATTCGAGAGATGAATTCCACTATTAAGCATTTGTGGCAGTCTCCACTACAGCAGGGAAACTCCTAGTTGCTAGATGGAAGCTTCTGTGAGACAAGGTCTTTATTGCATTAAGATCCTGGTGATGGAATCCATCCGTCCAGGAAAATGCAACTGGCTGCAGTTGCAAGAAAACCACTTGCACCCTCAAACAGTGCTGTGGTTTGTTTGCATATTACACCAGGTAAAACAGATAAAGCACGAGAATAAGTTATTCCTTTTAATTTAATGAGAAAGAAGAATTAAAACTATATTAAAATGCTTCAGAAGTGTTCCAGAATGATTTCAACAGGAATTAGGGGGAGCCCTCCAACTTTTGAAAGTTGACCTGCTCTCTAACCAGAGAACAGGTGCCTGGGAGGTATCAACCCTAGCAATCTCTTGAATAGAAAGTTAACCAGTAATATCAGAATAAGATCTAGCAAAGCCTATTAATGCTTTTCAATGTGCCTTTTTGCTTATGTATTTGAAAGACGATTGAACAGCTTGGATCCTTCCCAGCTGGTTATAGGGTGGGAGTACAGCATACAGCTCTATCCATCACAAACCATCCTCTCCAGCAATTTTAAAAGATAATACGGAAAAGATACTTTGGTTCCAGCTAAAGCTAAGACTACCACCTTTCAAAACAATTAGAAGGCTTTTCTTGGTTTAGAAGCCACAGTCTCATGTTATGAGCTCTGAATCAGTCTCATATCTATATTCTCAAACACTTGCCATTCAGGACAGCCTTGGGAAGCCTAGGCAATTAAAACAGCATGCCTTAGATTCCCTGAGTGGAGAGAACCAGCAAATGTATTACAGGTATATTAAAGAGTTAATTAGGTAGCGCTTCATGCATCGCAGCTTCACTGTTTCATCAAATCTCCAGTAACACCTTATTAACAAATCTCTGATGAGCTGTTTCTTAGAGAGCTCAACATTGGTGCTCCACGCAAATCTTTAACATGCCAGCCATGCAGCTATGATGCCCTTGCTGCCCCTCGGTGAGGGTATATCATGATTCTTCTGGCTGGCTTTAAGTTGTCATTCATGCCTGCTCTCCACCTCCCCCCACCCAATAAAAGTTTATTTACTAAACTTCGGAGCATTTGGTACAAAGCAAAAACCAGCAAGCTACATCAAAGCTTCCCTATTATCACTCCCTAGTGAACTGTGAAAATATAAATTCAAAGCTGACAGGCTAGTTAGACTTTTAACTAAAATCTGAGTGCAATTAACTTTAACCATGCCACTCTGCTACTGTACTTCTGGCACCAACTTTGAGAAGTGGCCCAAATTCTTCTGAGGAACAGAAAGACCATTTATCTACTATATTTATTCAGGGCAAACCTCCTCCTTCGTGTCAAGCAGGGAATGTTGCACTGCTGACTGTGACTGGCAGTGATAAAGGAGCTGTAAGATTTTCAAATGAGTAGCATGTCCCGCTTTCCCCAACGTTAGAGAAAAGTGAATAATATGCCCTCCTAAATAAGAACCAGGTACCGACTCAGAGATGTACACTGAGGAAAAGGTGCCTATAAATTACTGGATATATAAAGCTACTGCCTTAAGAAGGCTTTCTGCTTGCATCTCCTACATAGAAGTACTTCTATTTGCAGAAGTTGATTAAGGAAAGCGATTCAGAAAGAGGGAGAGAAGGATCATTTATCTACGGTAAAGTTGGGAAATGGTATTAATTTACAGAATAATTTGTATACACATGGTCCCTTCCAAGGTCCCTTGAGGTCCTATGCATATTCTGCACACCAAATCATTTTAGTAGTACCAAATCTGTAAGATAGAAACTGTCACAAACATAATGCCTTACCTAAGCATCCATATGGAAAATAATATAAAGCTTTTATATATTTGCAATACACATATAGAAACCAATAGCTTTGTGCCCAAAGTTCAAACCATTCCAAATATTTATATTTAGTGGAAGCTTTAAATATGGAGGCCAAAATCATCATATTCAATGGAGAGAGGTGACCCCCAAATGCACAGGTCACACCTTAAGTGGGTTAAATGGCCCTTCACTGCTGCTTTTCTCTTCCCCTGTTTCTTAGATGTTATATCACTATACTTAACCTCTCAGCTAGGATTAATCTCCCTCTACTTTAGGTATCTAGCTTAACTCTGAAACAATTGGAGAATATTGTCTTGAATCCATCACTATCAGCAAATCTCCACAGCAACAAGATATGCTGAAGGACAAAACAAGAAAGCTAAGTGGGTACCTCTTGCATGACACCCTGAAGATGATTGTGTGTCAGGGCCCTTAAGTGGTATTAAATCCCATGACTCTCCCTTGAGAGCAAATGTTTTCTTTCAAGGACTTCAGACCCAGAAGACACAGAATTCTCCTACCAGCCTGACAATACAAGTTCCCAAAAGATTGGTTACTAATTAGGATAAAAGAGTTTTGCAGCTTTCAGTTAAGAACTTTTAACCGTAAAAGAAAAGCAAGTACAAAAACTACTTTACAGATGTGACGTCAAAATTCTAATATTTTGTTGCCTGACATCAACTCAATATAATTTTTCCTAGTTACCAACCTTGCAAGCTTCCTCCGAGACTGCTACCAGTTCCCATCCCTTCAGCCATCCTTGCCATGTTCCCATGCTCACTCTTTCAAGAATATCACCTGTATTTGTATTTTTTGACTTTGCCCCACAATGGTCTCAGCTCAGTGCTAGTCCAAGGGCTTTGACAGGTGAACACTGGCAAATCTTGCAGTTGAAGATGTCAGCAAACCCAGCTCTGCATGTTTTTTTGCTGAAGGTTACTGTCATCCCTATATAGCAAAATCAGCACCGAAGAACTGTACATCAGTTAATCTAGTGCAAAGCCACCTTACTGATATGTTAAGCTAAGAAGCCACACTGTATACTAGTGGCTGAGGCATACATATGCTGGTTTTCTTCAGTTGACTACAGCAGGGCAGGTTCCTGGGAACAGAAACATCTTACGATCCCAAAAAATTTGTCCAAGCTCTTCTGTGCTCAGGTAAAGAGAATTTTGTTCCACTAACACTTACAGGAAAGAAAGAAGCTTCAAGACTAAATGAACTTTAATTCTGTGATTTGAACTGTATCTGCAATAGCCCTGCAAGGCTTTAGATATTATCAAGCCTGTGGAGGTGCCAGACTTTAAGGTACAGAAGGCATCTTGGACCAGACAGGCTCTACAAACCACGTTGTGAGTTCTGCCATCCAGGGACAGCTCTGTGGGTTAAAGCAGAGGGGCAGCATCACCACTGCACTGGAAGATTCCCAGAGAGCAAGCACAAGCCACGACTGGGCATGAAGCCCTTTATTGTTATCAGTGTTTTTGTAAAGTCAGTTGCCAGGAGTGACAAACCTCTGTTTTCTAGTAGCAAGTGTTAAAATCAGAACACCCAGACTTTTGTTGCTGAAGAGCAAGGGCTATACCAATGGGCGTCTCTTGGAGACACCCATTTCCCTACGACAATGGAGGAAAAAGGAACAGGTCGTATTTTGTGCCTTTGGATGCGATCCATTGCAGTTGCTACACACAGCATTCCTTTGCCATTTGGTAACTGAGAAACACTAAGCTTATTAAAAAGGAAAAAAACCCAACCCTGCAGTGCTCTGGTTGGTAAGCACTGGTCAGAGGAGGTCTGCTGTAATGAATGGATGTCAGAGAATCAGCAGCCCAAATGATACATTAAGTACTAGCTGTTAAAACAAGGGCTGCTACTTCACTTGACCAGAAGCAACCATTTATACAAACACTCCTGCAGGTAGATACTTCTTCGCTTCTTCCTTGACCTCAGCTTTCCAAGATTCACAAATCTGCAGGGTTACATACCCTCGCCTTCAGTAGTGCAAGTAACGTGATGCTCTAGAGCACACTCCCCCCCCTCCCATCCAGATTTTATGTAAACAGCCTTGCTTTTACAGGGATTTCAGAAAAGCCAGAGACAGTCACGCTTCACGAATCTCTGAAAGTTTAATTAAGTTACAATGTCCTAAAACCACAGCACAGCTTTTCTAGGCACTATGGCTGTAAAGTTCAAAAGGTAAACAGGTAAGCACATACAGTACACTTCAAACAGCTCCTCTAGTTCTCCAGAAATAACCGTCAGGAGAAACTGAACATGTGTGATACACTTTGCACTTCAACATTCTCACTTATCATCTAAATATTTCAATGCACTTCATGAAGAACTACACACTTAACACAAATTAGGCTAATACCACCTACCTGGGGTATGTGAATCATCCCCAGATTTAGCGATTGTGAAACTGGGATGCAGAGAAGTAACTTGACCCAAGGCTGCCTAGCATGCGAGTAGGGCAGTGGGGAAAGTGAACTGAAGAGCCCCGACTCCAGGCTGGCTGTGCCTCACCTGAGCCACATTCCTGGGGTGCACTGCAGGGTGATGTCCTCTACCCACAAATCACATGCCCAAATCCAAAGGGGCTGGGAAAGAGGAGTTTAAAAGCAGTGATTAATAGAAGGTTTAACAAGGCATAAGTTAAAATAGGGACATTTTGCCTTCTGACTTCTTAGTGTGCAAGTTACAACAAAAAACTTCCTCTTCCAGTTGCTTGCTGACGTGTAAGATTACACAATTTTCTCTCATCACCTCAAAGTTTGGCCCAGCATTCTCACTGCTTTTAAGACGAAATGTAAATGAATGCCTAAGCTTTCAGCATTAGCACAGTCACAGATATTAAGAGGCTGAAATTAGGTCACTTTGGCCAACACTGAAGCGCTTCTCACAGAACATTCATTCTTCAATTCAGGAGGAGAAACATTTTTAGGTAGAAGCAAACTTGAGAACTGGATAACCCGACGGTCATGTGTTTCATTATATCACTGCCCCAGATTCAAGCTGAGTAGCACCAAAAGGTTTATATAAGCAGACTACTATGGTGGTCTTCATGGAACAATTTGGGTTTTGAACTGATGCCATTACTGGACAGATTGAGAACAAAGAAAAGGAAGATATTTAGAAGACTTAATAACCTACTGGGCTAAATGTGTTGTTTACTAACTGATTAAGGACCTGATACTGGGATGAGCTGAGCCAGGTAAGTAAGTAAAGATTTGAAGCTCTAAGACAACTTGAGAATTCTTGGAAGAAATACCTTTTGCTTGAATGTGACAGTAGGGGCATACAGAGTTAGTACCTCCTGATATTCTGTGCATCAAAACAGAATTCAAGAAGCTGCCTTTGCTGCTTGCTATGACACTTTTCATACCAAATGTCTTAGTGTCTTAATGTATTAGTAGTTGCAGAGAAATTCCACATCCACTGCTATCCAGCGGACTTTATAGTTATTTCACTGAGTTACAACTAAACCTCGGAAGTGTTCCAGGTACCTTGCAGTGTTTGGTACAGACTAAGGTGCCTTTTGAATACAGTTAAGAGTTAAAGGTAGATGAGATATGGGAAGGATCAACAAAAAACTCCTGCTTAATTACTTACATGGTTCCCCTTTTTCTCCTAGAAATACATGAACCATATTCATACTAATAAGACATCAAACAAATATATATACACAAAGGGCTACCTGAACTAATAAATAACTAAAATTGGATTATTTCTTTCCTCATCTAAGATTTTAACTCCATTATGAGATATAGTGGTCTAATGAATAAAAATAAAAAGCACCTGCAAGCTTGCACTTGACTGCAACAAGACATTTGTAGTAATTCCTGTTCCTTTAACTGCAAATATTCATTGCAAAACATAGACGTTGACTATTTTAAACAAAAATAATTCTTTAGAAGTTTTCCAAAGAAAATTGATCGTATTTTCTGTGAACTAGAAAGCATTTCCTAATTAGCATTAGCCTTTGACTAACTCACTGTACTACAGTAACTTTCTTCTACTCCCAAGCTTACAGAAATTTCTTTGTAAAAAAGTATTGAGAATAAATAATTTTCTTTCAAGTATTGAAGTACTGAGTGACATTTAAATTCTTCAATATTCTGGAAAACAGGATTTTAGGGCAGACAATATTTTTGATCTTCTCTTCATTTGTTAAAAAACAACCTGTAACACACAGGTGACACAGGATCTAGTTAGCCTGAGCTGGGTTCAATTCTGCTGCTGTCAACATGTCCCAGCACTTGGAAGAAATCAGCTCATGGTGAGAACGGAGTAGATTTAAAATAAACCTCAGCAAAAGAGAAATAATAAGAAAGAACTAAATTATCAGAACTCTTCCGCCCTGTAGGTTGCCACACTTCTCACTCCCTGTCCCTCTACTATTCCTGGTCAAATCAACCATGGTTTTGTCCTTTTCATAGGAGCTTAAAGTTCAGTGTTAGAGCCACGCAACAAAGTATTAGTGCCTAACTTCAGCTGAGAGAAGTGCAAGCTGGTCACCAAAGAGCCCTGGTGATTCTGGATCCTGAGGGACATTAGCATTTTCTACCAGCAGGTTAAAACTCACCTATGCAGAACCTTCTGGAGGTCCATTGCAGACTGTGCAACAAGCTTCCACAGAAACTAATTATCATAAAGAGCATCATCTTCTGCTCCAAAGCCAGAGCACACTTCAACTTGTCTTCACTAATACCCACTGGGTTCACATTACTGAGACTCTGCCAAATCAAAACACTTGAATGCAAAACCAATTTCCCCCAAGGAGGGAAAGAACAAACTACGCATAACAGATAGACGTCACATTCCTTAATCCAGTGCAGGGAAGAGTTCAGACACTGTTACGTGCACAGAAACTTCAGAATCTGTACAGTACAGTACCCAAACGCTTTCCAACTCCACAAAACTCAGGTTTGCTTGAGCTCCCCTCCATTCCCTTTTCTGTTTCTTACTTCAGCAGTTAGATCCTTGCTTCCTCGCTCTCTCCTCAACAACAATCTGGCTTAGCAATCAAAACTGGACAATATCCATCCTTAACACCAAATCTGAGATCCTTCCCCCAAAGTATTCTGTCATGGAGAACAGTAAGCCTTCATCATCACGATACTGGCAACTGACACACCATTTTAAAGACGCTGTTAAAGCAAACAGAGCATGGAAGGTACCTACTACCTCACTGCATGATTATCTTCTCCATCATATTCCTCATCTTTTCTTAACTCAGGGATACATGCAGCTATTAGCAGATGGTCAAATTAGTGACATTAGTCAGCAGGTCACATTTACCTATACATACGGCAACACCACAATTATTCAAAGGAAACACACTGGGACTGATGATAATTTGCTGAGTGAGGCTGTAAAAATAAAAACATAAACAATGGATTTCTTGACCTTGTCTTATTACTTCGAGAAAACTCAAATAAGTCCAAATTAACTTCTAATTGCCAAACTTTTCAAAAACGTCAGGCAGCTGAAGTGAGGTCAGAGAGAAAAGGGAGTATCTCATACACTCTCAAGGTTACCCTGATGGGGAAGTTTACCATTAAGTCAGCCTCCAGCACTAGATATTTCTCCTGATTGGAGAGGAAAAAAAGAAAATGCTCACAGCTGAAGAAAGAACAATTCAGTAGAGAAGTAGAAATACAGGATTGGAAGTGGAAAAGCTTGTTTCTTTGATTTTAAAGCACTTTCTCAGGCTGAATCATTTATTTTGCTCCAACTTCTGGTTTGCTTAATCCATCTGAACCAACTAGCAGTTTCATAATCAGCTTGATGAGCCAAAATCAGAAGACATCCTTGGAGAAAGGTTAGATATCCTTTAATAACTAAAAGTCAGCAAAAAAAAAAGACTGCTATGAACATCCAGTCCTTCTGCAGGCTATTTGAGTGGATCTGGCAGCCGCCTTAGACGGTAACAAAACATACTCTATTCCCCAACTTCTGAGAGAGAACACACGCTGCTATTTTCCTCTCATTCTCACAGCAGTACTATTCCCACAAGATACCAATCCCAAATGACATCTCACACTACCCCGACTCCTCGCACACAGAGGAATAAGCTCCTCTGTGCAAAGGACCATCATCTTGGCTTTGTGCTACACCAGCAGAAGGAAAGAGCATGCAGCATACTCTTGCACCAGGTCACCAGGGAAAGCAGGGCAGGTAGCAGCCTGCGAGATCAACCCGTTGTCAAGAATTTGCCCACCTGGCTTTAAAATCAACAGGAAGCCACCTGCTTAGTTCACACTTCCATATACAAATCCTGTTATGATAGGATCAAAAAATGTACTTTTCCTTGTTTTGAACTTCTGCACTGGAATTTTTTTCTTTTTTTTAAGAAAGCTCTTTGATCAGACAAATATTTTTAAAAAGAAAAACAAAACAAAGCTGTCCTATAAAGCACAGGCCCATGACAAGGGCTGTTTGGGAGGAAGGGATTACACATGACAAAAATAAGGTTAACTTTACTGCCTAGCAGCCAAGCCCATATTCTTAGGTAGTGGTATGTTAACTTTCTCAGAGTATACACACGGTTTAAAAAAAAAAAAAAAAAAACAAAAAAAACCAGAAAAAAGCACAATTAGTATTTGTTTACTGCACCCAGTGCACCCAGTTAAGCAGCTATGCCAAACACTATTGTTTTATGGTTCCTTACATGATTACACTGCTTTAATCCTATTTATGTACCCCATGTATAAGAATGGTTCTGGACCACATTATTATGCAATTTCATTTAGAGCTGGATTTCCTCCCTCCCTTTTTTTTTTTTTAAATTCTCAGTGAAGAATCCCACTGGGAAACCATCTTTTCAGGATAAGGTGTTATAAAGTATACAGATAACAAGATTCAGCACATAGATACCAAAAGCCAGTACTAACCGAATTGGGTGAGATGAAGTCTTTTACCAACACAGACTGGCAACTTACTTCACATATTTACCTCAATTATTTCATTAGACCCATTTATGGATGTCAGCTTTGCTCACGCAGTGCCTGAGGACTGGATACGATCCACTGAACAGCCTTAGTATATTTACATGTCAAAAGCTATGAGCCGTTCTGATTAGAGACCCACTCAATCTCACTACAAAGCCATGACAATGATTTCCCTCCCCTCCACCTCACTTTGGGGGCAAAAAACCCTCAACGAGTTTTTTTTGCCATTCAAAAAAACCACAAGAACTACAATCGTAAAAAAGTTCTGTTTGGGCTTTTCCTCTTGAAAACTTTCACAACGTAAAAACTCCCACAATGCAAAAAGCAAGGGCAGCAAAAATACACCTCCAAAAATGCAGTGCAGCTTTCACACAAATTGTAGTTAAAAAATGACTAAGTTTTCTTGATATATGAATTTGTGGGTAAACCATTTATCAATGACCCGTTTACCTGTGCAGCAGAGTCCCTCAAGCCGAGGGCCATGTCATTCCCCTTTGACTGATTAATTAGCCAATCAAGGGATATTTTTCACTGTGAGGCATGATGGTTTATTCCAGCTAATGCATGGTCTCTAATGGTAACACATTAAAGCCAACTCGGCTCTTTAAGCCTATCGAAGTGACCAAAAGGGAAGGAGAGAAGATAAATCAAAAGAGCTCCCCCCAGTTTCGTTTCTGTTCCTAACAACCCCCCCAAGGAACTAACACTAGAGGCAAGACTCTTCTCCAATGAAGAGAGAAGAAAAAGCATCGTTTCTTCCAGATCAAGAGATGTCTCCTCCTATCCCTCTCTGCTGATATCTGAACAGCAATAATTTATCCTCTGTTGATTAACAAGGTGCTTATAGAATAGGCAACAAAACATCAATACTTTACTCTTCCTCCTTTTATCAAAAGCACTACTAGGACACCATGCTGGGTAAAGTAATTTTTACAGCTGCTCCTGGAACAATCTCATCTGCATGGAAAAGAATTAAAAATATGGCCCAAATTAACACCTTGAGCCTAATTCATTGTTCTTTTAACTTGCTATATACGGTGTTACAAGTTATCAGCTCAAAGCAACAGGGTTTTAGATCCACTTTACACTAGTCTGTGCTGCCAGATTTGCTTTGCCTGTACCACTAGTGTACACTGAAGATGCATTTAGCCTTTCAGCTGTATTGTCATGCTGTCCTCCTTGTGAGTTTGTGCCACCAACCTGTCACCAACCTGCCCCTCAAGCATAGCCAAAGGCCTTGCACTGCTACTGCTAGCGAAATCTGGGTTTGGGGCTTTTTTTCCTCTTTTTTTTCCGAAATCATGCTTCTGGTTGTTAAGAGTCCATGCTACATTGCAGAGCAAAACTGGAGAGGCCAAAGAAGTAACTGCAGTATTACAGGTGTAGTAAAAAGCCCTTGCTAATGGTAATTTTAATACATTTCACCCAAATGGTCAAAAAGAAAAAACAAAACAGACGAACACACAAACCTAATGATATACTGTAACAGTGATGCTGCAGAACACGGAGACCTTCCATTGAAGTCAAGGAGAACTAAACCATGCAAGCTGAGTGTTACCATTTCCTAGAAAAATCTGCAATGAGCAAGCCATGCTGATCAAAGTAGCAGTCAACTAGAGGCTGACAGAAACCTTTCTAATCAGAAGCAGGTTCCTGGGAATACCAAACACACAACAGCACCATTATATTGTCTTGCAGACTCTGCCACTAGGTCACTAGCCCCTTCCTACTAGCCAATATTTAAAATAATGTAAAAAATGCAGCCTTCACAACAACTGAGTAAGTCAAGAGGGTTGAGCAGTAATCACGTGCTTACAAGAACATAGTCAGCTTTTGCACTGAAACAGAATACATTCTGAATATAACTTCTTGGATGGGATGCAGCTCACTGTTAGATGTCCTCTACAATCCGTGAAGAGGCACACATCTCTAGGAAGGGTTCGGCTTCATACATCTTTACCATCTTTGGAGACAGTGAACACATCTGTTTGGGCACCTCTGTCTCATCATTACGAAGGGAGTCTGTAGAAGATGCCTAGATCTTCTACCAATAAACTCGAGTGGGATTAAATCGCACCTTTTGTTACCTATGTTTTCATTTGCCTTGATTCTTGTTAAAACGTTACAGTCACTCTTCTCAATGACACACAACACATTACATACTTCTGTGCTGAAATGGTCAAGTCACACATAGGAATAAGCACTGTGCACTTCTAAATTTTAACCCCAAATCTGACAAAGTCTGTAGCCTGGAGATAATTATAACACGTAGGCAGAAGATACTTGGTGCCTTTAAAAATGCAATTATTCTCTCTTACAATAAATACATAATAAAAAAAGAAGGAAATATGTTAAAGACACTATCTCAGTGTTTTCCTACTGTCTTCCTCCGGAACACACTGACAGTAATTACATTTTCACTCTGATTTCTTAAGGAAGCAAAGTTTCCATAATCATTCTGCCCAGACATTCGTGTACATCATGCACTCCTTTTTCTCCAGCAACTGTTTAATCCAACCTAGCAGGAGCTTAGAGATTTCAAAGACATTAAGAATCTCAAATATTTCATGAAAATAAGCAGCTGGACAGAGAAGGCCAACAGATCAGTGTGCACATGGACAGGGATTTCAGCATGAGCTCATCTCCTTTAGTGACACAGAATCCAAGCACACACAACCATAGGAAATCAAGCTTCAGTACTGGAGCTGCTCACAGAATGACTTGTTGGGAGAGATTTTCCTAAAACAAATTCATCTTTGCCCATTCCAACAGGTCTAAATGTGTTAAATTCATTTTTTTTCTTGGCATCACTTACTAAGGAGCTGGGATTTCCCTTAGGAGACTCTTCCACTGCCCCGCTGACATCACCGCGCGGAAGCCTGCCGAAGAGTAAGCTTGTGTCTTCCTTTTTCTAATTGAAGTTCTCACCCCCAGTCCCATTCTTGACTTTTGCCTACCCTGATTACTACCCCTTCCCTTCCTCTGTTCCTCCCTCCCCCCAACCCCCAGATATTTATAGGCAGAGAGGTCATCTTTTTCTGCCTCTTTTCTGAGATAAACGTATCCAGTTCCTCCACTCTCTCCTTCTAGGACATGCCCTCTAACCCTGTCGCCCATTTTACTAAGTCCTTTTGGACTCTCTCCAGGTTTTTGATGTACTTTTTCTGTTCTGCTTCTCAGTCCCAAATACCTCATGTTCATGCTAGCTGCGGTCTCCAACGCAGAATGGTGAAAAACCCAAGTTAATTTTTAACTAATTTTTCTCTTCTGCAGTTTTTCGTTCCCCAACATTGCTGAAAAAAGGAACAGCAAATTAATTTATATGCCACCTCTGCAACAGAGACTCTCGTCACAGGTAAAAAAACCCAACAGACTAAACTTGCAACTTGCCTAAAAAGTCACAACTGTGAAATCCCACAAACATCAGTATCATGATTGATATTTTGCAGAGAGAAAGTTGAGGTGTCGGGAATT